>NC_056739.1:318038820-318188820 GCF_019279795.1 Protopterus annectens
CAGTCAACTCTACATCTTCAATTTTACAGAGCATCTCTTATTTTTGCCTCATATTTTTTCCTGTCCCTAATTAACTTTTTTCCATCTTCTGATAAATAAAGATTACTGTCAGTCAATGGTGCAAGTCATTAGTTTTATAGTTCTTATTGTTCAGAAAATGGATATTCATGCAACACCTGTTCTGTTTAATTCAGGTTTTTTTTCAGGTATGTGAGAGTAAAGTGTACTGTTTTGCGCTACAACAGTTGGGTGGTACTTGGTACATATGATTAAGGCTATGAGCTGTTAATGACCTGGTTCCTCTAGTGAGGGTTGGATTCCCTTGGTGTTAGTTTGCTCACTGAGGGACTCTGACTAAGTTACTTCAGCAGACAGTGATCCTGTGTTACCTCTGAAAGGGACACCTGCTTCTAGTGGGCTGTCCTAGATTTTAGCAAATGTGTTGCACATTCTCCATTGAGTCCCTGCATTCTTCACATACCTGCTAATTAGTGCTTCACTATTTGTTTGATTGTGAATCCCAGCACATCTCTTTTACTTTAATGGCTTGTCAGATGCACTTTCAATAAATTTGAGTTTCAAGGGATATGAAGTTTAACTTTGATTATGCTAAATCTGTTTCTATGTGCGAGGTTTTTTTAAGGAAATGGCTGTCAGTTTTTTGCTTATAAGATGAAATAAAGTTTTTAAATTAAATCTAAATGTCTGTAATCATTATAAAAATAAGAAAATAATATGTATATTGACAGGATAGAACAGTGTTTAATGGTAATTGGGGAGACACTGCCAAGTAATAGGATATTAGTATGACCGGAGAACCCTGATCCTTTCCCCTACCTAGGGCCCCATTTGACAATCAAATCTGGATCATGGTCACTATTTCTTGCTCATGTGTCCTAAGAAGGTAACAATTCTTCATTTTCAGTGTTTTGGCTAAGGGTAAAGAGCAATATTTTTTCTCCTACCTACTTCACCACAGCTGACCAGTAGCTGCCACTAGCTCCTCTCTTAGTCCACTGGGACTACCCATCTTAGTTTCCCCCATTCCCAACCCAACCCATGTCCAGAACTGGTAAGGAAATGATGAATGCTGGTGCAGGGTTGTACTGCTGGTGGACAGTGTGTCCTACTCCTCACTACTCCACAACACCCCTGCAAGCTCCACAATAGCTGCTTTCAAGAGGTGCATGAGCATTCCCTGGCTTGAGCAAACTCCTCACCAAGTGGTATTCTTCTTGTATGACAGAGGTCACCATGCTTTTAATGCTGCTACTACAGCAAGCCTAGCCAGCCTCCCTTCCCCCACAATGGATAAGCTAGCATCATCCCCTGCTCAGACCCTTCAGCAACAGTGGCAATAGTTGAACATGGGCCATCTGGCGCACAGTTAGGACTTTATCCCTTTGTGCCACAGGGCTGGAGTTACGGCAGAAGAGTAATTGTTACTGAAGGCTTGAGTATTAAAGGGATGCTAATAATAAAATTACTCTGATAGCTACTTGCTTTCTTTGAAGTCAGACAGTGGTGCTCCCCATTATCTGGCAAAGTAATATAGAAGCTTATGTTAAGTAAATGGAAAAAAGTGTGTGTTTACACACATTATCTATGAGCTTGTGTATATATGACAAATATTGGCCTTGGTGGTGGCATCTGCAGGCAGTGTGGCTCAGGATGATATTGTCGAGTGGATATTTCTGACTGTTCATGAACTGTTACCACAAGAGGTCACGTCTGACTGTTGGTGAATGCTGACATACCACTACATCTCTTTGATTTCTGAACTTGCCTGTGGGTTGGTACTGTCAGTGCAGCCACACAGTTTCTTTTTATTACATTGTTCACTGTGTTCTCCTGGTGGCATTTCTTCTGCCATTACTTTTAACTTTCCTTGTTTGCAGTGGACTCGCATATTGCTGTAAACTAACTTTGGCATGTGACTTGTATTATCTTATTGCAGATTCTTGACTGGGGATGTGTGGTGCTCTGTTCACACTATTTGTAGGCTTTGCATCCTCTGATACTCCCTAATTCTGTCTCTGTATGAAGCATTTATGGCCTTGTTCAACTGACTGCTAATTTGGTTATATTGTGCTACCATTGGCACCGTGTCCTGTACCCATGAATGTGAACATCTGTGCTTTGGAATGTGCAAGAGTGTTTCTTGTCAATTGCTAACCAATGCAGCCTTTATAGTATGAGGTGTGTGGTCTGTTGCATTTATTGTGCACACCCACTGCATAATAATGTTAACTAGAGCCAGAGTTGTGTATATTTAGTCATGAAAAGAACTTTTCTTCCTGAAGAAAGATAAACTTTGGCCCTTCTGTCCACCTAAATTAAGCCTAAAAAAGCTGAATGTCATTTGTAGGCTAAAACTAAACCCAACAGATGGAATTTAATGTAATATTGCTCATGTAGAAACTTGCAGGGTGTGTTTCATATGAACTATGCATCACAAGTAGAGAAGTAGAGATTAAGATAATTAATCTGAACTGTGGCCATGCTGCGTTTGGTATCAGATGAATAAAACAACATATAAATATATACAGTTTGCTAATTTAAGCAGAATGCCTGAGTCTGAATGACAAAGCTAAGCCGATAAAATGTTACTTTACATTTCTTATAAATCTGAGGTCATGGGAACACAGCTGCAAACTCGGTTATGAAAATAGGTATGTGCTAGTTGTGAATGGCAAGTCTGACACAGACCTAAAATTTTGTATGCAGCTTGTCTGTTCTCATATCTAAGTGAAGCATTTTATCCAGTTCAGCTGACTAGACATATGCATTCATGATTACAGTAAGTGAAAACATTTGAATATCTCATAATGAGAAAACCTAGTATACCATTTTACTCCGAGCGGCATGTGCACTTTCTATTCAGCAAGCTATGTCTAAGGATAGCGTAGGCAGTGAGGAGGGGTGGTAATACGTAATCTCTAATATTCTGGTGGTTTCTTGGTCTCTTTTATTCTGGAGCAAGTGAAACCTAAATCATTATCAAAATGACTCTACTAACTGAAAGTAATATTTCTGTGTGATACTGACTTCTGAAATATAGCAGTACAGATCAGAGACTTGTCTCATGAAAAAGTATACATTTTTTCAGGTCACATGCAGGTAGTAGAGAAGTTATGGCATTAGTTTTATTTGTTGCAAGTATCCCTCACTTGACAACATTTAGCCAGGCATGCTGACACCAATGAGCCTGTATCCAGTCTGGTAATTCCTTAATGCAAACAGAAATGGCCTTGTTTTGTCTTGAGAGGCAGTGGCATGACAGGGCTCTGTTCATGCAACAAAAAGGATTTGTGGATGTAAAGCCACCTATAAACATTGATACATTGGTTCCGGCTGTTATCGACTTGTATCAGAAAGGGAAAGCACAATTACTGCACTTTAGCTAGAGTAAATTGTACCTTATCTCTGAATACTGACTTTGCCAGTTAGAATGACTGCAATCTGAGTACTGAAGTGCATTTTCTTGACTGGACTATTTCAAAAGACAAGCTGTTCCATGTTTATACTCCTTGCAAGATGCAGGCGTGTACCTTCCTAAAGGCAGGATGTATTTGGAGATTCAGGCTAGATTCAAAAACAATAGATGGAACACAATGGAGACCCGTTTTCAGAGCAGAACACTGAGAAACTAGTCACAAAGACAAGACTGGGAAAATTCACATGCATCACCGGACACAGTTCAAGTGTACTAACATAGCCAGCAATACAAAAGCAGCAAAGACAAGCCAAAGACAGAAAAACATACATAAAATACAGCACAAAACTGAAGCCAACAGCAGAAAATACCTTCAAAGCTGCCACTACACAGCTGGCAGGCAGCAAACATGAAGGTCTCTCTGAAAACGTGACAGTTCTTCATGGTCACAGCAAAAAAAAAAAACAACAGCAAACAATCCACCAAGTGGACTGTTATGTGTTAAGAAAACAAATAAATCAAAAAACAAGACATCGGCATTGTATCTAACTGCAAAAAACTACACAAGGCCATAATGGGGTCACAAAAACAACCATGATTAAAAAAATAGCATACATGCAAACAACTCTATAGATATGAGTAACTGATAATAAAATAGATATACTGCTACTATAGCAGGACAATAGAGCACAGTGCAAAACTATAATACAGCCTAAAGAGATGGAAACAACTGTAGTACTGGGGTAGCCTATGCAAACAATGCCAAATAAATGCATCCAAAGGAAGCATGTCCTAGTATGTACAGGATGTACTAGGGTAGAGAAAAAAGCCCATGTCCAGCCTGTGCACATTGCAAGCTACCAGTACTGAAATTCACCATATGGAAAGACACCACCACCATGTCCTCTACTGGTCTTACATTAACCCACCCCTGGTATGCACAGTAACCTTCGTCATTAGGATGCTGACCCACTTTTCCAGAACAGGTGTTGTACAACATCTAAGGAAGCACTGTATGAAAACTACAGCCCAGGGCATCTGTAATACCCCAGGCCTGTACACAAAGAATGCATCAGCAGCAGCCCAGCTAAGGGAAAAAGCAAACTTCCATCAGGGAATTGGCTGTTCAGGAATGATGCGTCATGGAAGCTCATCCTTTGGAAGCACAGCATAACATTTTATGGCAGGAATAAAAGTAGGATGTACATTATGAATAGATATTTTTGTCTTACTCTCCACAGATTTCTTTCTCTGTGACAAAGATGCAGACATCATTTAATAGGAATATGGCTTTATGACACTCAATCAGTTTCTGGCATAGAGAGCAATGGACTAGGGTAAAATAGTGCATGCTGCATTCTTGCCCTGGCTAAGGCATTTGATACAATACTGCACTCGTGCATTGATGATGAGCTTTCTGAGATAGGCAGAAATCAATACATAACTTGCTGGATTGCCTGCTGGCTCACACACAGGACCCAAGAAGTCAGAATCAGTAAGACCATCTCCACTAAAAGGATGATCACCAGCAGAGTATCCTGGAGCTCGGTGCTGGGCCTGCTCCTGTTTGGCATCTACTTCTCAGAAGTCAAGGCTAACATTCAAGGCCTATGGCTCCCCAAGTTTGTAGATGACTATAAACTGGGAGCTGTTATAGATTCCCTGCAAGACACCAATATCGTGCAAGAGAGATTGACACAGATAAATGATTGGTGCCAAAGCTATGGCCTAAAAATCATTGCCAAAAATCTCATAACGTCATTTGGGAAATTGTCAACCTAAGTTAAGTACTCATTTGATGAAATAGCTCTAAGAGTTGACCCAGTAGTAAGGAGTCCGGGAACATGTGTACAGCAATCAGGCCTTTGACCAACACACAGAATAATTTTCTTACTACCTTAGCTATGTCCCCCAATTAATGGGTAAGGGTATGGCATCCAGGTCCAAGGAAGTTACAGTACCACTCTACTCTGCCCTTATCTGGCCTATTATTGAGTACAATACTTCTTTTGGCATGGACCTAACCAGACACAAACAACAGTTAGAAAGCACAAAAAAATTTCTCACCAGAATGAATTCAAGGCACAAGTACTCTGTCCTACACTGATTGCCTAAAGGCTCTGTCTCTGTATTCAGTCTCCTACAGGCTGCTGAGATGGTATCCTTGCCTGGCTTATAGGACTTCTCAGACCCAGTCATGATGGATCTGCTGAATATGAGCAAAACAAACAGCATTAGAAACACTAGATCCAGGGATCTGAACTTGGCTTTTGACATAAACAGAATGTGCTGGAGAGACAGATGTGTCCAAAAGATTCCCCAAGCAATGGAACAGGCTTTCCATCCATTTAAAAAAAATGAGTTCATTCATGATACTATTGAAAAGAAACATTGACAGTTGGATGGGAAATTGTAAATTTACCCTCAGCCTGGCCCCCCATGTCCCTTATGGACACAGGCAGTCAATAAGAAAAGCATTATCCTAACTAACTTCACTAACACACACCCTCTCTATATAGACACCTATGATACTTGGAACCCAAATGGTTTGATGTGTATTGCTGGGCTTGTAAAGGTCCCAGTGGTTGTTAGCCTAATAACAACCTATGAACCTGTAAAGGTTTCAACACACAGAAGATACTACAAGATACTAGTTTCACTCTGTAATTTTTACCTTGTACAGTTTTAGACAATAACTACTTTTCCCATGACTAGATAGCCTTCCTTTTTGCGTTAATGAATTTTTGTATCTGTTTGTGTCAAACTTTATTGCACTTTTAAAATTACTTTTTAAACTACTTTATCAAATATCAAATATTATTCAAATATTCCCAGTAGTTCCAAATCCCAGGACAATCCCAAAATTTATGGGTGATGCCAGCATCATTTATCCTGCACCTCCAACAATTGCCATCCTGCTTTCTTTTTGATCTCCGTAGCCTGCATAGGGTAAAGTACCACCTGAATATTCCTAATTGCAGGTCTTGGTATTTAGACAGCTGCTGAAGTTTGCTAGCAGACTGCTATGCCTGCTCCCATTAATCTTTTTTCAGTTGGATTTTCTCCTGGGCCTTCCGCCTATCTATCAAGCATTTAGCTATTTCTGCCTTAACTTCCTATTTATCTTTATAAATTAATGCTGCCTGATGTAGCACTTTATTAGCCCTTTCAGAAGGCAAAATGATTTTAGACCACATCTGACCCACCTTCCCATAGTTAAACCATTCATCATCATTCAAGTGGCATTCCATTTTGATGACTGAAAATCTTTTAAGCATGTAATCGGGATGATTTGCCATGATTAGAAACCAGTCATTAAGCCTGCTGTTTAATCAGTGTTCATCTGAAGGCTTATTGATTAACCTCCTAACTTTAAGGTGATGCCAAATACAATATGCTGGCTCTCTTCCATAAGCTAACCCACATATCTCAACACTTTTGTCATAAACTTGCTCAAGCCAATACAAGGGTAGGAGCAAAAAGTAATCTACACCTGTAACTTCTTTCCTGCCTGCATCTACTGTTCTCTTTGTAGTCCATGTAATGGTCTGACTTGTTTGAAATGCTATAATATAGCTTGTTAGGTAAGGGAGAGACATCCTCCATACATCTTGGGAATGTATGCTACTGACGCTGAAATTCTTCTCCCTTCCTTCCCTAGAAATGCATCATTAATAAGGCCTGGCAGTAGGTCAGTACTCAGGTGCTTCTGTGAAATTGGGATGTTTCCAACCAGATATAATACATGTGGTAAGATTATTGTTTGAACAGCTCAGATCCTTCTGAAAATAGAGAAGTTACTTACCTTGGGTAGGAGATTAGTAACCTATTTGGTAAGTTCCATCATATTATCATCCACTGTGTTGCGCAGTAACCTCTCCACTGTTAGGCCCAGGTGCTTAGAACACTTTACATTCAGGATGCCCCTACTGTCCTTTACATAGGTGGATGTACCACACTGAGCCATAACTGATTTAGACAGGTTACATACTAGGACTGAAGCCTCACTAAAAAGCTGGAATGCATGTAGAACTTTAACGCATTAGGCAAATTAGTACTCAGTCTTCAGCAAATAATAAACATGAACCCACTGTCCCATCCAGGGACAACTGCTGATCCAAGTTAATTCTGATCAGGAATGCCAGTAATTACATGACTAATGGGAAAATCACCAGCAGGCATACCTGTCTAATTGCATTCCTGAACTTACCTTGCTCAGACAGGACCACCATCATAGGATCATAGGAAGTTACTAGGCTATTGGCCATGAGGCTTTATAAGCCTAGCCAAGAGTTTAGCCCATGTTTAGACAATTCAGCACTCAATACCCCTGTCCATCAAGGACACAGGTGGAATCCCAGGGATGTAGTTTCTGTTTCCCATCCAGTTATCCAGTTTGCTCTTAAAAAGGGGTAAAGAGGTACTCTGCTTGATGTGGTGAGTGGGTTTATTCCACAAATGGGGGAGTCTCTAGGACACAAATCTGTCCCGCCAACAAGTCCTATTGATGTCACACACCAGACTGAGGCCACGTGTGCAGGTTACTCAAGTGGAGCTTGACTTGCGGATGTGCAGCAGTCCCATCAAGGTGGGGTCCAAGATCGCCTTGTATGCCAGACAGATGTCACCTCTGAGGAGTCTGTATGAAACTGAGTAGAGGGATAAGGCTTTTAGACTTTCTGTGTGTATGGTAGATTTTTGAGGCCTTTGATTCTTCTTATGAGGAACCTATGCTGTGTCTCCAGCTGTTGCATGTGCTTTTCAAGGTAAATGCTGAACAGGGCATTGTACTCCATAACTGGCCTTAAAAGGGAAAAGTACAGGGATGTTATGACCTCCTTGTCCCTGGATGAGATACCCTTACTTATGAGGTGGGCCATGTAGAAGGCTTTCCGTACAAAGGAAGCAACATGGTGGTCAAAAGTCAGGTTGCTATCAACCTGGGTGCCCAAATCCCTCATGACTGATTGTGTCCTTAGGACATTCTTATTAATGTGATAATTTTTGGGGCTATCACTCTCCCCAAAGGGGGTGATGATGCATTTTTTGGTATTGATCTTGAAGCCATGTTTCTGGCACCAGTCATTTGTTTGGGTGAGACCCTCTTGATGGATTTCCCCATGACTAGGGGAATTGATGACAGTGCCCAGCTTGCAGTCATCTGCAAACTTTGTCAGCCATAGCCCACTGGTTTTGGCCTGTACCTTAGAAAAGTATATCCCAAATAACAGAGGCCGCTTGTTACAGGTCTACTGCTTGAGGTGGTTTCCCCTATTTTGACTAGGTGAGTTCTATCAGTGAGCCAGTTAGCTACCCTTCTCATAACATATGGATTGATGCCTAGATGAGAGCTTATCTATTATGCCCAAGTGAGGAATAGTGTCGAAGGTTTTGGCCAGGTCAAGGTAGGCTGTGTGCACCATCTTCCCCTCATCCATGGCTTTGGTGACTGTCTCAAAGAAGTTGACCAAATTTAACAGACATGACCTCCCCTTGACAAAGCCAAACTGTGTGGGATTGAGTGTTTGGAGGTTGCCAATGTCCTTGTTAATGAGGTCCATGATAATCCGTTCCATGGCATTGCAGATCAGGTTAGTTAGGCTGATGGGTCTGTAATTTCCTGGATCTGTGGATTCTCCACCTTTGTCCAAAAGGATGAGAGTGCCTGTCCTCCATTCAGCTAGGACAAAACCGGTACTCAGGATTTGGTTGAATAGGGTGCCTAATGGTACTGCAAGTTCCTGCCTGAATTCATGTAGGATGCAACCTGGGATGTTATCTGGTCCCATGTAGGCTGTATTTTTTGCCGTTGAGAGAGCAGTGATGACCTGATCCCTAGATATAAGGAGAAGGGGGAAGGTACTGGGAATGCCCTGATTTACTGATGGGGAAACAGAGGGGTGAAGTTTTTGCTGAATCTGGTGGCATTTGTATATGTAGTGTCCTTGACCACCAGTTCTGAACAGATTTGGCTGCTTCCTTTGGGATTGCAGACATATGTGAACAAGGTCTTATGATTGTCTCTAGTTGATGCGGCTAATTTGGACTTAAAGTTTGCTTTGGAGGATTTCACTAGTGCTCTTATTTGCTTGTTCAGGCTATGAAGAGATTGCTTCCAATTGGGCACCTGCTCCTTCTTGGTCCTGGACAGCAACTTTTTCCTTTTGTTATAGAGTTTATTTATTGCAGATTTCCACCAGACAGGTTTACTCTTCCTTACGGTGGATGATTTAGTCCTGTCGGGTAGTCCTGATTCCATGCATCTATGTAAATGCTCGTAAAGTGCTTTGGTATAGTTTTGGATACTGGTGCCATTTCCTAGAGAGGGGGAGGGGCTTGTGAAGCTGTTTATACCATCCCTCAGGAGACTGTAATCAGCTTTAGAGAAGTTTTTTTGTTTGACCCTAGCTAGAGGGGGGTCGGGGGAGATGGTGAATTCGAAAGTGACCACTTTATGGTCGGATCTTACCATAGACGATGATACTGCAGGGATGCTGCAGTGGTTACTCGTGTTGGTTAATACCAAGTCCAAGATATTATCACCTCCTATGGGGGTATTGACTAGCTGTTACATAGCACTTGCATTGACAAAATTGAGGAATCTGGATATTTGTGTTCTGGCATGAGTAGTTCTTTCAGTCTATGTTTGGGTAGTTAAAGTGACCCAAGATCAGGGTAAAGGGTTGAATCTTGATAGATTCAAAGAGGTCCAGATAGGCAGATTGGTCATCTTGGGTCAGGTTTGGGGGCTGGTAGCTAGCTATGATTTGTATAGGGGTCTTGTCAATGGTTAACTGAACTTGGAGTGTCTCATGTGCGTCATACTGTTTGACCAGCCTGGAGGTGTGTATGTCTTTGATATATATTGAAACTCCATCTCCTTTGGCTTTACTGTCCACAGTTTGGAGTCTGAATGTATGATATGATGACTAACCAGTTAAGATTGGGATGCTCTCTGCAGCATTGAACAAGGTTTCTGTGACTGGACAGATGTCAGCATTTTGGGGGGTTAAGAATGCTTGCAATGAGTGTAGTTTAATGTTTAGACTACTAGCATTTAGCAGCATGACTGTTCATTTGATTGTGTTGAAATTTTTATGTTGGTAGTTTTAACCACATCACTTTTCCTAAAAAAGGCACTATGAGGGAGGCATGAACCTTTGCCAGAAGCCTGAAGCCCAAGTGAGACAGATGCAGGCCATCTCTGGCATAGCTTCATGGTCTGTTGATCATATCTTCCCAGGCTGTCAGGTACTGAATCCCATAGAATGACAGCAGAAACTAAGCCAATTGTTAAAGTCAATCATTTTCTGTTTGTATTGAGGCATCATTGTGGGTGATGGTAGAATGCTGCTTAAGGCTAGGGACATAACTACCTAGGACATGCATTCAGCGAGTTTAATCATATCTCTCTCTTCATATAGTCCAGGGAGGTACATCTCACATCATTCATGCCAACATGGACTATGACAGAGTCATAACAGTACCTGTTGTTGAGAGACTTGCGTGTGTATATGATATGGTGGATTCTGGCCCCTGACAGACAACTAACTGTGAATTTCTCCTTATCCAGCCTGGTGAGAGGCACATCTGTGTGTCTCACAATGGAGTCTCCTATGACTAGTATGTTGGGTTTATGGTTAAGCCTTTATGGTTGTGAGACACAGGTATGTGATCTATGCATGGTATGTGATGTGGAGGGCTATGGAGATCACATGTATTTTTGCCTCAGAGGTCTCCTTTGCTTGGGTATGTTCTTGTTGAGGACCTCCACATATGTGGGTGCATGTTGTGTAGATGTGGGTGGTGTTTGAGGTGTAGTGATTGTGTTGACAACCTTCTCAGTGCCAGATATACTGGTTTGTGAGGGACGGAGCATAGACAATAGGTTCCTAATGTAATTGCATCTCTCATGAATTGTGTTCCTAGGTGGTAGTAGCAGATGTTTGTCTGTAAATGAGGTAGTTGTTATGCTCTCTCAGGATGCCCATATCAATCAGACTGGCAGCAGAATCTGTAGGAAATTGTCCACCCATATTTGGCAGAATTTGAGGGAGAAAGGCCAGGGAGAGCTAAGGGGTAGGCCTAAAGCCCATGTGCTTAATCCAAAACTAAGAGACTTTGAAAAGAGCTAAGGGGTAGACCTAAAGCCCAAGTGCTTAAACCAAAATTAAGAGGCTTAGAATAACACAATTTAAACAGGCTATAAAAAAGCAGTAATAAATGCAACAGAAAATATGCAACTGAGCACTTTAGAGAACAAGCAGTAGCAAATAGCAGAAAAAGCAAGATGAAGTAATAGAGTAGGAGGAAACACAAATACAGTAAAATCAGCTGAATAAAGTATGTTTTTTGTTAGTAAGGTGGAAGGGGAGAGAGGAGGAACATAAGATAATTCAAGGTTAAAGAACTAAGGGGTATGGCTTTCCCAAATTATCTCTGAATTAGGTAGAATGAGCTAATGAGATGGGACTGGGAGGAGTGTCCTAGATCAAATTTACAGTGGGGGCAGGCAACAGCAAAAGCCTCCCACTTTAAGAGCACAACAGCAGTTGGATGGGAGGGTGGGAGAAAAACTAAATTTCAACCAGAGATCAGCAAATATATAAATGCAGACACTGGAAAGTAAATAATTCAGTCAAGCAAATAAATAAAAACAGTGCAGTAGCAGTAGGCAAATAAATAAAACCAGTGTAGTACTGATAAGAAACACTAAACAGTTAAAGTCCAAGAAATATACTTATGTCAGTCAGCTCTATAATTCCAGATTGTTTATAAAAACTCTCAGTCAGGCACAGTGGAGCTTCAAGCAAGATAAGCAAAAATTCACACACAGGTAATATTTTTATACTAGCAAGATAAAAGACCCTTCCAAAGCCATACTTTGTGGCAATCAGATAACAGAAAAGCTGTTAGACCAGTTTTAGCACCCTGGAATGAGTTCTCCATAAACTCCCTACTAAAATGCTGTGCCAAATGCCTTAGAACAGGAATAAAAAATTTCAGAAACGATCAGCAAACAGAAATTCAGCAAGACGTCAGCAAATATATAAATGCAGAAACAGTAAAGTAAATTATTCAAACAAATAAATAGAAACAGTGCAGTAGCAGTATTGTTAAGCAAATAAATAAAACTAATGCAATACTGATAAGAAACCTTGAACAGTTATATAAAGTGCAAAAAATATACTTATGTCAGTCAGCTCTGTAATTCCAGATTACCATAACAATAACTCTAAATGTTGAGAAGTGTATAGACATTGACTCCATCCCAGGAATTGGTTCTTACAGTTTCTTTATCCCAGGAATCTAAATAGAAAGTCCCATCTGACAGTATCAAAAGCTTCCTCAATAATAAAATAATTACTCTTCGTCTACTCTGGGTTCTTGTGCAGGAAGGAGGCTAACTCACACAGTTTTCCCTAATATCCCTCTGTTTATAAATCCATTTTATCCAGGGAGAGCCAGTTGTGACAGAAGAGGATCTAGTCTGATGGCTAAGATCTTAGCAAATATTTTTGTGTCAAGGTTTATAAGGGAAATAGGTTTAAAATCTGACAGTAATGGCAGTTTGACTCTAATCTTGGGTATGAGCATCATAACTGCCTGATTCATTTCGGGGTGTGCGCCTGCACATACTCCATATTGTTATAGACCTTTGTCAGTGCTTGCCACAAAGCTATCTGTTGTTATTAACATTTGGCAGAGAACCCATCTATCTCCAGGACTTTATGCAGTTTGAGTTGTCTTATTGCCCTATCTACTTCCTCATATTTTATAGATTTGTTTAACTCTCATTTCCAGAATCCTTCACTTGGTTAGCCGTTGCCACTGGAAAGTCACATATGAGCTTTCTATGATTTCACATGAGGTGGTAGAGTGACGTATAGTAATTTCAGAGGGCTTGTTCTAAGATTCTTGTCTGTGATTAGTATATTCCCTGACATAAAGGCAACTGCCAGGATAGATGTGTGGAGTAAGAAGCAACATTCCAAGATACTAGTTTAACAATCCGCTGTGATGCTTTTGGAACAAGCCATGGGATGAATACATTATCCTTCCCTGAGTTTGATTGCTGAACAGTTTCCTCTCTGACAAGTCCGAGGTCTTTATCAGGCTGGAAACAATCCCTTGGATACTAACCCTGTACCTACAACCAGACAAAATCACCTGGTAGCTGTTAAATGGGCCCCCTTACATATTAACAGAGCCCTCCTTATTAATCCTGATTATCAGTGATTACTACAGTGGGGAAAAATAACCCCCCATCCATATTTCTTAAAACAATCCAATAGAGGAAGATGTTTGTTTTATTTTTTATTTATTGACATTTTACTTCTGAGAAAGTCTGACTGGGTAGGTGCTCATTTTCAGAGGAGACCCAGGGAGAAAAGTTTCAAAGTATTATAAAAACATTTTAAGAACAATTTTACAATCTTTTAAAACAGTCTGACTTTTAAATAATTATACCCAGTTAAATATAATGTGAAAAAATTGATTAAGAACAGATAAATAATAAAGGAATTCCTTAACAAAGAGGCTTTAGGTATTTACATTGCAAAAAAGCATTTCAGAAACATTAGCCCAGTGATGGCAAACCTATGACATGTGTGTCAAACGTGACACATGCCACAAATTTTTGGGTGACATGCCAGCAATCACCAACACCAGTTACCAAAGACACTGCTTCTACATTCATTGTTCATGTGAAGTACACTGAATTATTTTGTGCCAGGATCTTTTGACACTTCAAACCCAAAAGGTTCACCATCACTGCATTAGCCCCATCCAGAGGTGACACACTTACCTCTCCCGCTAACCCAGTGAGATCTGCAGGTCCTTGCATGTGTAAAAATCGATTTATAATGAGCAGAACAAAAATAATTAGCACCTTGTTCCCCCACCTACAAGCAACATAAAGGTAGGAAAGAGAGACGACTATAAACACCAGAGTCCATGCAGTGGATAATCTAGTGTAAATTTAATGTGTTACAGGAATAGACTTTGATAACACAGTATGAAAAGAAGCTTATAGATGCTTAAAACAAGTAAGACCCTCACCATTCTTTCAACGGAGCCAATCAAACTGTCAACTATAAGGAAAGAGAAAGAGCATGACATTGTTAGACTAGCCAATAAAGAAAACACTTCCACCATGTAGAGAGCGGAAAAAATAACATTGATGCTCAACATCACTATTATCATGAAACTGTTAACACCCAAATGTCAAACTGCAGAAGATGGAAATCATTAATCATATTTGTGTCACATTGTAACAGCCCTGTACCATTAGTTATTTGTCCCAGATATGAGGCAGACTCTATAGTCCCTGTTCCACTTAGCCAAACCCTTGGGTGTGGATTAAGATACATCCAGATAATGTCAATCAAAGAAGTCTCTTAAGAAAACCAGGTCATCATCTGCAGTACTTCTCCCCAGCTTATCTAGACCCTTGTGTGTCCAACAGTCCTCATCCACTGAGTTGAAGAACCCACTGAATATTTCTTACTTGCCTTGCAACTGGACATATTTTTAGGGCCCTTAGCAAACTCTTGGGATTTGCATCAGCATCTCAGACCCTAGGTTATTACATCTTTAAAAAGAATACCATTCCTGCTGCCTAACCTCACATCCTTTGGTGTTTTCATCCTGTTTGTGATGCTGCCTGCCCAGTTAGATGGAATTTTGTAAATAATTCTATGTTATTTGTAAATATTGCTATGATTTATACAGAACTGTATGTTATGTACTGAGCTTCAAAAAAATGTAACCACGGTGTACTCTACTGGAAAAGAACAGAATTGATTGTGTTTATCTCTTAGTTTCACTGAAGGAGACAGGAAGCCTAGAGCTAGAAGTTTTTTTTTTCTATTGTCTTGACACAGAAATAATTACTAGGTTTAAAATGTAAAGTGTTTTATTGCTCTGTGACTTCCTAGTAGCTGCACTTCTGAGAGATATGTACTTCTCACACAGAGATGCTAAAAATTCTTAGTTTCTGTTAGCCTGGAAACTGAATACAGGTGACAAAGAGTGATGTCATCCAAAGATGACCCAGCAGTAATGTTTGATAGTAACTCTCTCAGAGACAGACTGTGCATTTTGTATTTGTTTTTGGACCTGGAAACATCATCTCATCAGCACTTGCCTTGCTAATAGTAAGTAAACAGAGTACAGTAATCTCTCTTAGATATAGATAGGAATATAGTAAAGATTAGTTTAGATGTTCTCTGGATTTATGTGAGACTGTCCTGCAATGTTTCAAAATAATTCCTGGGATTCTGAACTCTGTAGTCACTGTGCTGAGTTAATGAATATTGTCTTGTTCTTTTATTATTTATTATTAAATATATTTAAACCTTTTGATTGTGGCTGGTTTGTTTAGAGATATTTAAGCTCTTAATGTACTTGCATATGTATTTAGTGGCACTGTACAGGCCACTCCTAAATAGCATTGGCCTTGGTCACACTTACCATTTGGATAATAGTAACATCACACTGTAGGATTGGTCACCCTTTTGGGAAGGGCCTTATAGCAACTGATAAAGAGTTGGCTGGTGGCAGTGATAACCACCTTTTAGTCTGGGCAGAAGGGGGCAAAGCTAGTAAACCTGTTTCAGCCTTTCCCAGGAGTGTGTGTGTGTGTTTGTATATAAATCAAATCTCAAAATGTGTGTGTCAGCTACTTGGGCAGGTATACCCAGCACTGGTTGGACAGAGAGGGTGCTGGAGGTTTTGGCTTGACCACTTAGCTGAGATCTTAACCCTATAGCTGTGCTAGTGGGGGAGTCTTATTGGGTGTCTGGAGAAAGAGAGAAACCAGCCCCAGACTGACTGTGATCTCTGTGTGCTCTTAAGGGAAATTCTACTTTACTGTGTGTGTACTTATCCTCCAAATGTGTACGTCCCTTACTGGGGCTAGTGGTGAGAATTGAGGCTCCTTGATTACTGGGCCAGTGCAGGGGCATCACATATTGATTGTTTGGCAGTGGTGGGATATCCACATCACATATTAATTGGCTGATAGTGGTGAGATAGCCACATCACATATTAATTGGCTTGTAGTGGTGTGCATAATGAATTCCTGTAGCCTGTGTACAGTGGTTACTGAATGTGTTTGTATCCTCAGTCAGCCACACAGTGAACATTCAGAGTTCATATCACAATTGTTTTATTTATTTATTTTTTGTTAGCTTAATTAGTCAGGGAGAGCAGGCAAGCATGTCAGCAGAGAAATATGGCAAGCTGACAAGGAGACAGTTAGCTGAAATGTGCCAGGCTAAAGGACTGGTGCATGCCAACCTGACTAGGGCAGACATGATTGCAGCTTTAGTCACAGCTGCATTACATAATAGCAACCAGGAGGCCAATCAGACTGGCTGCGGAGATGTACAACTCTCAGAAAATGGACAGGTCAACCTTTTCCCAGAGGACTTAAAAATCCATCTGGACTTAAAGAGACTTGAGTTGGAGACCAAACATTTGGAAACAGAAGCAGCAGAGAGACTGAGACATCTGGAGGCTGAAGAAAATGAAAAAACTACAACATCTGCAGGCTGAGGAGAATGAGAGGCAGAGGCAACATGAAAAGGAGATGCTGCCTCTTTGCCAGAGTCATGGAGGTAATGGGGAAGAGAGCGACCAAACCCCAGAAGCAGCAAATGTCAGTAAATGTCTTCCACAATTTACAGAGTGGGATAATTTTGATAGTTTCATTCATATGTTTGAAAGGGTATGTAAACAGTATAATGTTGACCAAGGGCTCTGGGTATGGTTCCTAAACCCCTTACTCCATGGTAAAGCTGTAACTGCTATCTCCAAATTGTCTGATACTAATTGTTTAAATTATAATGTTGTAAAAATCTGTTTGCTGGAATGTTTTAAGTTAATACCTGAAGCTTATAGGAAAAAGTATTGTGAGCATAGACGCAAGATAGATGAAAGTGTGTGTGAATATGTTGCTGAACTAAGCACTTATTTTCACAGGTGGGTGAGTGGATGTCAGGCTACCACTTTTGAAGGGCTGTCAGACCTTTTGGTGAGGGAACAAGCCCTTAGCACTTTTCCTGAGGACATGTGAATCTGGTTAGCTGAGAGACAATGCACTACTACAGATGAGTTATGGAAGAAGGGAGACCTGTCTCTAGCAAGCAGGGCATCCCTACATAAGAAAGGAACACCAAGTGCTGCTCATGGGTCTAAGTGAACCCATGGTGGGCAGCCAAGACTACCCCAACAAAGGCCACCAGTAGCAGAGGAAGCCACTAGTCCATGTGCATGTCCAGGACCAAGTGTTAAATGTTTTAAATGCAAACAGTTGGGCCATGTAGCATATAGATGTCTATGGAGGCAAGGTGGGGATCAAAAGGTGGGAGAGCCAGTAAGTGAGAATGACAAAATGCCAACAGTAGGTTGTCTTAAGACAACATGGGTACCAAACTACCACTCTGCAGATGTCCTCATAGGGAAATATCTTGATAATGCAGTACCATGTGTTCATGCAGTTACACACAGTCAGGTTTGGAGACAAGCATGTGGGTATGGTAGCCTGGGAGAGACCCAGACAGACTGCACACTTGCAGCCAGGACTGGTGAGGTGATTACTTCAGAGAGGGAGCTATCCGGTAACAGTGAGACTGATGGTGAGCCACAGCTGCTTGTGGGTACCGATGTTCCCTTGGACAGAGTGACTGCAAGGGCAGAGGTAAGTAGTAGTACCCAGGCTGACAGTGAGACCCTGCTGTCAGAGGATACCAGACTTCCTGTGGAAGGTGAGCTGGAAAGGGTTACAAAGTGAGAGTTGAGACTGGCTCAGCTCTCAGACCCTACATTACAAAGCCTGAGGGAGGTAGCTAGTGAGGCACCTGATTCTCAAGGGAAGGGAAAATCTGTATACTGGGACAAAGGGTTATTGTATAGAGAGTGAACCCCTGAGGGAGGGCTAGAGGGTGATAGAATACTGCAGTTGGTAGTGTCCAGAGCCTACTGTCTGGCACTTCTAGCCATAGCCCATGATATTCCCTTTGCAGGTCATATGGGCATAAAGCATACAAAGAGACATATTATGCAGAACTTTTATTGGCCTGGGATTTTCAGAGATGTAACAGAGTACTGCAGGACCTGTAAGCAGTGCCAAAAGGTAGGCAAGGCAGGAGACAAGGCGAAAGCTTCTTTGATGCCTTTGCCTGTGATTGAGGAGCAATTTCAGAGGGTAGCTATGGATATTGTGGGGCCTCTGAGTACCCCAAGTTCCATGGGGAAAAAGTATATCCTAGTGGTAGTAGATTATGTTACCAGATACCCTGAGGCAGTGACTCTGTCCTCCATTGAGGCAGAAAAGGTGGCAAATGCTTTGTTAGAGATTTTCAGCAGGGTAGGTTTCCCAAAAGAAATACTGACTGACAGAGATGCCAATTTCATGTCAGACCTGCTGGCTTGTTTGTGGAAGTACTGTGGGGTGAGGCACCGAAAGACCACCCCCTACTATCCCCAGACTAATGGTCTTGTTGAGAGGTTAAAATCTACACTCAAGATGATGCTATGGGCATTTCAGACCAGTTTAAGAAGGACTGGGACAACTATCTGCCCCATCTGTTGTTTGCTTATAGAGAGCTGCCCTGGGAATCCCCAGGCTTTTCACCCTTTGAGCTGTTGTATGGGCACAGGTTGAGGGGGCCTCTAGATTTGATTCAGGATGAGTGGAATGATGAGTGTGAATCTCACAAGGAGTCTGTTGTGGCATATGTCATAAACCTCAGGACAAGGCTCACGGAACTCATGGGCTTGGCCCAGGAGAACCTGACAGAAGCCCAGCAGCAGAAAAAGGTCTGATATGACACGAATGCTTGAGCTAGAGAGTATGCTCTAGGGCAGCAGGTAATGGTTCTTATTCCTGTCATACACAACAAGCTGCAGGCAGCTTGGGAGGGACCCTAAAAGATGGTAAGGAAGGTCAGTGATGTTAACTACATGGTAGAACTGCTAGGCAGGAGACAGGGGCACAAATTGTACCATGTTAACATGATGAAACCTTACCATGATAGGGAGGCCCTTGTGCTGAGTATTTGCAGTGGATTGCAGGAGGGGTCAGAGGGGAATCTGGTGACTGATCTCTTCAGTGAGGCTCAGACTGACACCTCAGTGGAAGGGGTAGCAATGCCCCAGGAGCTATCTCCTACCCAGGTTCGAGAAATCCAAACAGTGGTACAGGAGTTTGGGGACATGTTCACTGGGAAACCAGGGTGCACCCACTTGGTGCAACACCATGTGGATGCAGGACCCCAAAGGCCTATTAAGCAGGCCCCTTATAGGGTACCTAAGAGAGTCAAACAGACTCTGAGGGAGGAAATGCAGGAAATGTTGGAACTAGGGGTAATTCAGGAGTCCAGCAGTTCCTGGGCCTCCCCAGTCGTGCTGGTACCAAAAAAGAATGGCTGCTTCAGGTTATGTGTGGACTACAAAAAATTAAATAGTCACACAGAGTCAGATGCTTACCCATGCTTAAGACAGATGAAGCCCTAGAGCAGCTAGGTAGGGCTAAGTATCTTATCACCATGGATCTTACCAAGGGTTACTGGCAGATGCCCTTGTCTCCCAGTGCTAGAGAGAGATCAGCCTTTGTGACTCCTTTTGGCTTGTATGCATTCACAAGGATGCCCTTTGGGATGAAAAATGCCCCAGCGACTTACAAGAGGTAGGTAGATCATATTCTAGCAGGAGATTTTGCCCTTGTTTATCTAGATGATATTGCCATCGACAGCCATTCCTGGCAAGACCACCTTCAGCATGTCAGGGAGATGCTGGGAGGACTACAGAGGGCAGGGTTGACCATTAAGCCCAGCAAATGTCAGGTGGGTATGGCAGAGGTCTCCTACCTGGGAGATAGAGTGGGGAGTGTGGTAAGATCAGGCCAGAATCTGCAAAAGTGGAATCCATCCAGGCATGGCCTGCCCTGTTTCCAAAAAGCAAGTGAGGGCATTCTTAGGGACAAAATGTTTTCCCCAATTATAGTACCATATATTCTCCCCTTACAGACTTGACATGGAAAAACAGGCCAGATAAGGTTGCGTGGACCCCAGCATGTCAGCAGGCATTTCAGAAGCTTAAAGCCACTTTGGGAGGACCCCTGTGTTAGCCAGTCTAGATTACAGCAAAGAATTTGTTGTGCAGGTGGATGTTTCAAACCATGGGGTGGGGGCTGTACTTAGCCAGGTATCTTCAGATGGAGAAGAACACTCAGTGGTTTATCTCAGTCATAGACTCCATCCCAGGGAGGAATGGTATGTAGCTGTAGAAAAGGAATGCCTAGCAATACTGTGGGCAATGCAGAAACTTCAGACTTACCTGAATGGAAGGAAATTCACTGTAGTTACAGACCACAATCCCTTAACATGGCTACATCGAGCCAGCCAGCAAAATGCCAAGTTACTAAGGTGAAGCCTAGGGTTGCAAGCATATGATATGACAGTGCAGCACGACACTGGGGTTAGCAATGCCAACGCAGATGGGCTCTCAAGACAGGGAATGGGGTAAGGTATTCCCAGATAGGCTCAACCCTCTCAAGCAACATTTCTCAAGGGTCACTTGAACAACTAGCTTGAGTTTTCAGGGTGGGGGGGGGACTGTGATGCTGCCAGTCCAGCTAGCTGGAATTTTGTAAATTCTACGTCATTAGTGAATATTGCTATGATTTATACAGAACTGTATGTTATGTACTGAGCTTCAAGAATGTAACCACAATATACCCTACTGGAAATGAACAGAATGCTTTACAATTGTGTTTATCTCTCAGTTTCACTGAAGGAGACAGGCTGTATAGAGCTAGAAGTTTCTTTCTGTTGTCTTGAAACAGAAATAATTACTAGGTTTAAAATGTAAAGTGTTTTTATTGCTCTGTGGCTTCCTAGCAGTTGCACTTCTGAGAGATATGTACTTCTCACACAGAGATGCTAAACTTCTTAGTTTCTATTAGCCTGGGAACTGAAGGCAGGTGACAAAGAGTGATGTCATCCAAAGCTGACCCAGTAGTAATGTTTGATAGTAACTCTCTCAGAGACAGACTGTGCATTTTGTATTTGTCTTTGGACCTGGAAACATCCTCTCATCAGCACTTGCCTTGCTAATAGTAAGTAACCAAGGTACAGTAATCTCTCTTAGATATAGATAGGAATATAGTAAAGATTAGTTGAGAAGTTTTCTGTATTTATGTGAGACTGTCCTGAAATGTTGTTTTAAAATAATTTCTGTAATTCTGAACTCTGTAGTCACTGTGCTGAGTTATTGAATATTGTCTTGTTCTTTTATTATTTATTATTAAATATATTTAAACCTTTTGATTGTGACTGGTTTATTTAGAGATATTTAAGCTCTTAAGTACTTGCATATGTATTTGGTGACACTGTACAGGCCACTCCTAAATAGCATTGGCCTTGGTCACACTTACAATTTGGATAATAGTAACATCACACACGAGGATTGGTCACCCTTTTGGAAAGGGCCTTATAATAGCTGATAAAGAGCTGGTTGTTGGCAGTGATACTTACCTTTTAGTCTGGGCAGAAGCGAGCATAGCTAGTAAACCTGTGCCAGCCTTTCCCAGGTGTGTGTATATGTGTGTGTGTGTGTGTGTGTGTGTGTGTGTGTGTATATGTGTGTGTGTGTGTGTGTGTGTGTGTGTGTGTTTGTATATAAATCAGATCTCAAAGTGTGTGTGTCAGCTAGTTGAGAAGGGACACGAAGCACTGGTTGGGTAGAGAGGGTGCTGGAGGTTCTGGCTTGACTGCTCGGCTGAGATCTTAACCCTGTAGCTGTGCCAGTGGAGAGTCTTATTGGGGATCTGGAGAAAGAGGGAGAAATCAGCCCCAGACTGTGATCTCTGTGTACTGTTAAGGGAAATTGTACTTTACTATGTGTGTACTTGTCATACTCCCAATGTGTACATGCCTCACTGGTGCTAGTAGTGAGGATTGAGGCTTCTTGATTACTGCACCAGTGCAGGGGCATCACACCTTTTATAATTACATTGTGGCTTTGTTTTAACTGTCAGCTCACCTTGAGGAGAAGCAGGGACCGTGTGCTGCTTAGTTGAGGGGGGTGGTTTGATATACAACTCTTCAGTGATAGGAGTTCTCAACCCCTGTGTAAATCTCCTCTTTTTGGGCCCAGGCACTTTATTAGGATATGTTGGCATCTGGAATTTTTCCAAGGCAACCCCCATTCCATCTCTGAGTCCAGTGATCCCCCCTCCTTTTAATTTCCTCATCCATGTCAGTGAGTTTACTCCCTAAATAAAACTTCTCAGCCACAAAGGGGCAGGATACAAGCATGGTCACCCACCTTGTTTATTCATAGGTAGCATAGATTGCTTTAACTGTTATAATCATGGGGAGTATTCCACTATAAAATGGAAGGAAAACTCAGCTGAATTCTTTTACCTTTGTGATTTTACTGTATGACCCAGTCCCTCATACTTTCTAATTGAAAGGCTAGAAGTATGCATCTTTGGATTACTTTCTCCCACCGTACTGGCTCATCCCTGTGAACCCTTTTAATACCTGGTTTAAGTAAGGTAGTAGTTGCATCACTTTCCTTAATGTAGGCAACAATGGCTGCAATTCTGAATCTCCCACAGTATAAGTAACACCTTTCACCCTTCAGTTCCTCTGGAAAGTCCTGTTCTCAAGATTGTTCAGCTCATTATATTGGAGACTTAAATCCACACAGAGTTTAGCCATGTTTTTTGAAGAGGCACCTGCACTGTCTTGCAGAACTTTTACATTTTTTAATGCCTGTACCTCCACTTCAAGCAACTCAACAGGAGTCTGCTGCCATGTTGCTGTTGCATGGTAGGCCTCTACCTCTGAAACTACCATAGGAAGTATCATTAATAGAGTTAAAAGCCTTGTATCCAAAGGAGCTTTTTAAAATACTTCTTGAGGTCTGACCCTTGGTCTGTTTGGATGCCAGCTCTTATGAAGCCACTGCATATTCATAAGTCAGACAGTACCAGAAATACAAGGTCTAGGGATCTGAATTTTGTCTGTGAATTAAACAGAACATGATGGAGAGATAGATGTGTCCCAGGGACTGCCCTTCTATGGAACAGGCTTCTCATCCATGTGAAGCTGAGTTTGTCTATTACCCAATTTACATGCAACCTAGACCAGTGGATGGGCAATATGAAATTTATATAGCGCATGGCACCCATATCCCTTATGGACAATGAGGGCCAGGCATTTATGAGATATCAATGTCCTGTTTGGATATAGAATGTCCTTATTCTTTTGGGAAAACTTGGCTAGGCTTAGAAAGACCCCCCCAGGTCATTATCCCAACCCTGTCAACCTCTTAGGACATGAAATATGGACAAAGCCTGACATAATTGGGGGATGAAGGCCCAGAAATAGGGACACATTTTAAATATTGCTCTTATAAACTTAGAAAGTTGCTAGAATAACAGGATTTGTGTTAGCAGGCATTTCTGAAGGATATGAATTCTGAAACTCAAATGCATGTCATTATTTAGTGACTTTAATTCATAGATCATTCCAGTGATTTGTCAAAAAAGCACAATTGTTTTGGGGAGCAGACCAACAATATGAGACAAAAATCTTGACCGTTTATGGAAATCTGTACAATTGAGAGGTATGCATTAGCATTAACAATCTATGAATCCATATCCAACATGTCTGCCCCTTGCGGGGGATGTTATCAATGTTGGCAAGAAAATTAACTCACAGGACTGTGAGGAGGTGTGAATTAAGTGACCATCTTCATTTGGCCAGCCACCCCCCATTGTAAATAGATCTTTGACAAAGTATACTGTCTGAAGTTGTTAGTCCATATTATAATTAAGATTGCATTACTTTATCAGAATGCACTTGCCTTTATTGAAAGTAATGCTACTATTGGTACACCAATTGTATTGCCAACAACATACTTTTTCTTTATTTTTTGTGGATCAAGGTGTCAAATTGTTTCACCATTTTTGCCATTTTGGAGCAATTCTCCTATCTGCTTTGATCGACATGCCCTGCTGTCAAAGGTCTTCTTTTAGGTAATCCATCCATCTCTTGGCTGATATTCTTGTCTCCTCTTGCTTTCTCCTGTCTCTCAAATATACTAAACTAAGCTTTGCTTGCTTGCAGATGACCAAAAAACATTGATTTGTCCTTATCCTGTTTTGCAGAAAATGTTACCTTGGCTTTCACTCTTTCCACATTACATTAATCAGATACCTGCCTAGATACTGTTATGTGCTTGAGTACCACAGAAGAGTTGTTGCCACTTGTAATTCCAGGTTTCTGCCATCTGTAAACGTGTCTGCTGAAATTTCTGCACTACTGTTTATTATGATAAAAAAGTAATTAACGATTATAGGATCCAAAGCAGATGTCAGAGGACTTTTACAGGAAGAACCATTTAATTGTAAAAAAATACACCTCCCTACCACACATCTTTAGCAGTGGGATTCAATAAACTCGTGAAAGCCTACATGGAGTTTACATGTGTGCATGTTGAGCAGCAGTGTTCATTGCATATTCATGTCATGCACTGCATTTAAATGTAAATAAGCGAGGTTTCATGGCAGGAAACCATGTGAGAAAACATGGATAGTACTCCTGTTTAAATCAGAGCACTGAAGGTCCGTGGTTTTGCATGGAATGCCACAATGATCACCAGGGCTTCACAGATAGCGCTGAATCTCTTAGTGCAAGACATTTGGAGATAGGCCAACATAATGGGGGGGGGGGCAATGACTCAGAAATAGGGATATATTTGACATATTTGCCCTATAGAAATGTGTTAGAATAAGCAGAGGTTTGTGTTAAGATGCATGTTCTGAAGGATTTGAAGTCTGAAACTCAAATGTATGTAATTATTGAGTCACATCAGTCCTGAGAATATCCAACTGATATGGCAGAAAGCCACAAATTTGATAAGGAGCACATCTGGACATTCTGTGAAAATCTGGACAGTAGAGAGGTATGAATGTTAAGTATATGTTCCAAACACAGTACAGGACAGTGTATATACAGTGCAGAATATTGTGATGTCCCATTCCTGGCATTCTGTGCTGAAGCTGAGTAAATGACCTGTAATGGTAAATGGACTGCCATGTAAAATAAACAGCCAGGGGAAGTGTGTGCTTTGAATAGGCACACACTGATGAGTTGTAGGAATGAACACAAGGAAAGAGGACATGTGAAACAACCTAATGTACAGCAAATGAGGGCATGTCAATGGAAGACAGTTGTAGCAGCAACACTAACTGCATATCAATATGGTGCAGTAGGGACTGCACAGTAAAAATGTGTATTATGTGATTGTCACACAAGGTGACAAAAATGGGGAGGATTTCTGTGTAAGATAATCATTCTAACATAAATAATGCAGAGGACAACAATCAGGGATCTGACATATAATTGGGATAGAGTGCGTATTGTGACGCTGTGCAAACTCATTTGCCTGAATATGAGTGTAATCTCAGCAGAGGTCTAAAGCAAGTGAGACACAGGCAAAGGCTCATGGACAATATTAAAAGAAGCAACCACAATCATGTACAATATCCAAATAATACCACCAGTAATGTCCTGCCTCTGACATAACATATGTGATTTATAGTGATCAGAGATGATTCTGTACAAACGCACTTGTCCAACTATTATGATACGTCCACAGTTTTAAGGGTAATTATGCACACTGTCCTGCTGGAGGTATTAGGAGGGACACTGCTATACCTGTGTGCAACATTATGATCAATACAGGCTATAGTTGACTGGTGTACATGGCTGTGCATGGCATGTATGTATATATATATATATATATATATATATATATATATATATATAATGGCACAATCCACAGTGTCATGAATGTTATCCATGCCATTAATGTTGTCAGACACCTATGTATGTACTGTGTGCATCACCAGAGCAGGTAGCACACAAGAAAATGGTGTAACAACTTGATGGGGGTTCCACACCATCAGACAGTAATGTTTATGCCACAAAAAGACTACCTAGGTATGGCCAATAAGCTGTGTGACAGCTCACTGTGACAAAGGTGGTACACTTCAGTTACACATAAGTGGAAGATGTGTAGGGAGGTACATGAAGAAGGGTGCATTGTACTCCATTACTGGTGTGATGAAGGCTGGGAACTATGGAGGTATTATAGCCTCTGATGTGGATGTCCTTCACATACTTGGTACTTGTGTTACATAAAAAGGAGTACTCATCAGTGTGACCACATGCTGGTGGATGTTCCACTTACCCTCTACCCTAGGACACAGATCACATACCTATTAGTCTAATTATAGGGTGTGACATCCACATTATACTTGGGTTATGTGTTTGTGTTCCTGACGTAACAAACCCTCCCATGTTTTCTTGTCATTGCAGGTGTTGTCATGGCTGTGGCAGCAATCTTTGGTGTGTGATGATACAGTCTGTATTATACTAATATTACAATTGGAGTCAAATATTGCCCATAATCTGTAGTCCTTCAGGCAACTGTTTGAACACAGGATGTGTATGTCATCTGTGATGTCCATTACTTGAATAATGGACAGGAAAGGACCCAGAAGATAGTCCTGATGTACAAACCTGATCACTGGACCTGAAATATAGGTCACTTTACACATTTTAACATATTTAGATGTCATGTATGTGATACACTGGTCTACCCACTTGATGATATAGGTGTATATGGCCATATCTGACAGTGTAGAGTGAATATCTTATTTGGATTTGTCAAATGCCTTGGGCTTGTCAAGTTCAAAAGGATGATAGGGTTGTCATCATGCATGCCCTTGATGATCTCTTTGAGGACATCTAACAGATATAACAGAC
Organism: Protopterus annectens; assembly: GCF_019279795.1. Classification (NCBI taxonomy): domain Eukaryota; kingdom Metazoa; phylum Chordata; order Ceratodontiformes; family Protopteridae; genus Protopterus; species Protopterus annectens. Next base: position 318,066,109 of record NC_056739.1, read on the forward strand.
ATAATGTAACATTAAGAACTCACACACATCTGTTGCACACAGCTGGGATATCACTAGTGTCAATTTAGAAAAAGTCCATGATGAGATTCTGGTCTATCTCACAGATGAGGAGTGTCAGGATGTGTCTATACGGTTCCACTTGAAACCATCGAATGTTCAGAACATCGAAGTTCTAATCATCGAGACCAGAACATTGATGTTCAGAACACTGAAGGTTCAAAGTGGAAGTGCCAGGTAAGTAAAAATGTTAACTTTTGGTTGTATATGCAGGGCAGCAAGGTGCCCTGCATGTTGTGTGTGTGTCTGTGCCATCTGAGTGTTGGCATTGCAGGTAGGGTGCGGGAAATCTCCCGTTTAGCGCTACCGCATATAGCAGTAAACAGGAGATTTCCCTTACCCCACTGTAGTGCGATCTCAGAGTTGGAATATTAAAGTAAGGGGGGTGTGGAGGGTGCAGGGTGGCAAAGCCCCCCTGCATAAACTAGTTGTTGGATGTTTATTTCTATTTCTGTGGTTAACTTTAAACCTTCGATGTTCTGAACATCAATGTTCTGGTCTCGATGATTAGAACTTCGATGTTCTGAACATTCAATGGTTTCAAGTGGAACCGTCTATACATGTATATGTTGGGTGCTGTCCCCCCAACTCACACAGATGCATGTTGAAAACACCCTTCTACAGCAATATAGTCTGTGTGGAGGGTGTGTTGAAGTGTGTATTAAACCGTGTCAGGAAGGTGTATGTGATGAGTCATATGATGGTGATCTGTGATGTTATCACAGCCCATTGATCCTGTATGATAGGCCTAGATGAGGATAAGAAAGTGCATACTGGCTATCCATAACCGGCATAGGCTTTGAACACAATCCCCCATGCAGGGATCATTGACAGTCTCCCAAATGGGGATTAAACCTCATGTTACTAAATGGGTAACCGATTGGCTCACTGACAGAACACACACTGTTATAGTTGGTGAATCAACCTGTACCAGTAGAGTTGTTACCATTGTTGTACCCCAGGGATCTCTGCTTGGCCCTTTACTGTTTGGACTCTATTTCTTTACAGTTCAGGCTAAAGTATATGGTCTTTGGCTTACCTCGTTTGCTGATTCTTGCATACTGGGTGCAATCATTGTATCCACCTATTATGATAACATAACTACAGAAGGGGCCAACACAGATGAATGATTGGTGACAAAGCCACACGGTCTACAATTAAATGGAGAAATGTGTGTTTATTTTGTCCTTCAGAAAAGTGGAGCTCCATGCTAACTACAAAGTTGAACACAGTCCTGCTATGCTGAAACCCAGTAATGCAAGCATTGGGAACACATGTAGATAGCAATGTGAACTTTGACCACCAAGTGTACACACTGGTATTGAAAGCCTATGTTGTGCACATCATAAGACACTCCATCACACACAGATCTTAGAATTGTATGACAGCGCTGTACTCAGACCTCATCAAAACACTAATACAGTATAATGGTCTCTTTTGCATGTCTCTCAACAGACTCATGCAGCAGCTGGAGAGACCACAGGGGTTTCTTACCAAGAAAATACAGGGCCTAGAAACCATGCCACAATGTATGTGGATAGACAGAAAGCCATGTCACTGTAATCTGTATCGTATAGGATGAGGCAAGTCCTGCCTGGCCTTCAGGCTAGTCTCTGACCCTGCCCTGGTGGGAATAGTGCATATCCACAAATCAGATATAGCTGATGACATCAGAATACTCTGTTGAGGAGAATATGGTAATAAGTGTTCTACATGCTGGTCTAAAAGGCTCTCTGTAATGTCAAGCAAGAGCACAAGTGCGCACACATACACACACCCACACCCAGTTGACTGCAGTGAGAATAGAACCCCTACATTTCTAAGTACACACTACAGAACTGAGTACATTACGCAAGCATCACAACACAAGTCTGACTTTTATAAGAGTGCAGATCAGCTTATAGTGCAGACCTGGGCATTGCACAGCCTGCAGGCCACATCTAGCCCTTTGGCTGTCCCTAACCAGCTTGTGAGAAGTCAGATAAAACCCCTGGAATTATCCAATTACATCTGTATGTCTTTCATTTGTTGCATTGTGAGTCTTTCTTACCATGTGGGATTATGTTCGTTCATTGCTTCCTCTTAAGGGAATTTAGATTTAACTGCTGTTGCTTCTGAAGGAAGGAATTATTTAGCTGTTCATTACTGCTGCACAGAATCACATCTGCAACAAGTAAGTGTGTGTGTGTGTGTGTGTGTGTGTGTGTGTGTGTGTTTTGTGTGTGTAAAATGCCTCCATTAGGGATAACTGGTGGTTAGTGTTATTGCTCAGACTCAAACCCTGTACCTTAAGGCACAAGAAACAAGAACCTGAATTCTCTATCCCTACCACCACTGAGAAACTGCTTTTTATAAGGCTGTTTTAACAAACAGTGCATTGGAGACAGTGCATTGGGAGAAAAGGCTTGTGGACATATTTCAGGAAATGCATGGTACAGTAACACAAAACCTTTTATTGTAGCAACTTTCTAAGATATTATATACATGCAATATTTAGAATGTGTCCCTGGTTTTGAGCCTTTGATCCCCCCATATAAAAATTGGCTTTTTCCAGATTTCTTGTGTTACAGAATTGAGAGATATGGTTGAGTGTCAAGCGTAGTCTACAAGAGTGAGTGTCAAGTGCATTTTACAAGGATTTTTTGTTTACATTCAGTGTAGACCATCAAATAATTAGGGAAATTTTAGTTAAGAATTGGAGTATTATCCTAGAGGATAGGGGCTTAGTTAAAGTTTTAGGTACACACCCAAGATTTACATATAGAAGGGGTGCTAATCTTAAACATCTTGTTGAAAAGACTAAGGTTAAAACTAAAGATAAGGCCGTGGGGATGCGAAAATGTGGAATGTGCCCACAATGCAAATTCATCCTCCCTGGTAATAAAATTAACGTTAATAGGAACAATTATTTTATTAATGGTAATTATAACTGTGAATCTAGAGGGGTAGTATATGTTGCCTTATGTGAGAAATGTCCCTCCTTCTACATAGGCAAAACTGAGAGGAGGTTAAGGAAGATAATATATGAACATCTTTATGCCATAGGGAGGAAGGATTTGACTAATGCACTCGCTAGGCACAATTTAGAGTATCCAGAACATTGTTTCCTATTTACTGTAGTCCACCAGGTTAAAAATGATATTAGGGGTGGACCTTGGCAGTTATACTTGGAAGAGCAAGAATTGTTTTGGCAGATCAGAACATCTGCACATATTCCCCCAGGTTTGAATGATTATGCTTCAATTAAGTGTATTCTCAAGTTAAAAGCTTTACTTAGATGAATGTTTAGTTGGTGAGCTTCAGTGATTTTATATTTTACTTATATAGTTAGATTTTGTTTTAAAGAGGCAGTGTTAGAAATGTAAGAACTTAAATCCATTTTTAAATTGTTAATTTTATGTGTATTTATAAACATATTTATTATTACTTATTTTATTTATTTAGTAGAAGGAGGGTCATTTAATTGTGATAAGTTATTAATAGGAAATTATTAGGTTATACACAGATTCTGAAAAAATCATGAAAAAATTGAATGGGTTTTTAATGTATGGCTGGTATTTTAACCTTTGAATGGTAATTATGTTGGGGTTTTAATTGAGTTGACATTTTGATTGGTTAATTGATTAATTAGTTTCTAACTTGATTTTTGTTAGAGTGAATATATATGGAGTACTGTGTTTAATGTATTTTGTCTGATGAAGGCTGAGCATTGTCTTGGCCGAAAGCACTTACAGTAATAAATAGTCCATGCCTTATTTACCAGTCTGCTTCCACTGTTTTTTGTTGTTTTTGAGGCATTTTACAAGGAGCTAAGAGCTTCAGAGGAAGAGAAGTTTAGTGCTTCTTATGCCAAGTCTGTATACAATGTGCAACTATAATTTAACAAATGATAATCGCTATTGTGTTAAAGTATTTAAAAACATTGTTAGTAGCATAACAGGTAGCATACTTGCTTTTGATGCAGAAGGCTGTAGGTATGTAGATGGATTGCTGATCCCATGCTGTGTTGGACTTTAAAGGGGGTGGACGCTGCAGTCCTCAGTTACAGCTCTATTTAATGTGGAATTATTCAAATGACTTACTTCTGTAGAGATTGTGCATTGACTGATATTGGTTGATTGTAATGGCAGAAGTTTGATTAGAGACTTTTACTAACAAATGTTCTGAATTGGGCAGGTTTTTCATTCTCAGTTCATAAATTTTGTTTCATTGCTTACTGGAAAAATGTTTGAAACTACAAAATTAAAACACGCTCTAACCTGGTGTGGTATTACACACAGAATATAATTTAATACAATCAAGAAGGTGTATTCATGGATGCATGGCCCAAAAAATGTGCAAGGGGCATATGATTGAAAAATAGCCCAAAAGTAAACTTTATCCACCATTGTCCAGATGCATTTTCTTTGAATGTAATTTTCAGTGCTGTTTCAAAGAAAGTGAGTTTTAAAGGCAGAAATGTTTTAATGCTAAGTCTGTTTTCATTGTGAGACTGTATTGCTTTGTTTAGCCAATGTCTATCAGTGTTTGTGCTATATAATTTGAAATAAAAGTTTTAAATTAAATACAAATACAATAGATTCATAGATTAGTACAGTACTAGGCTAACTGTTTATTAAATAGTGATGTAATGTTGGTGTTTTACTATGCTTGTTTTACATTTTCATAGCGTAATCGTAACATCTACCCGTGGCAGCTAAATAAAACCATACGATTTACTGTTTTTATATAAAGCGATAAAATTAATATGGAGCAGAATTGAGTTCAGCCTATTGGGTTGGCCCTGCAAAACAGTCCCAGTTTCTCATGTGGCCCTTGGGAAAATTAATTGCTCACCCCTGTTATAGTGGATGATATCAGCAGGGCATGTTGTAGAGATGTTGGGAGGCCTACATGAAATGGATGTGTAGACATGTGCAACTATCAAAATACTGTCAATCCATGGGATTGGGGTGGTAACTGTTGGATACACACTTCTGCTATTTAGGCTACACACACACACACACACACACACACACACACACACACACACACACACACACACACACACACACACTTGACTGCAGTGAGAGCAGAGCCCCTACCTATCTAAGTACACAGAGTACAGAACTCAATACTTTACACTAGCACCACTGCACAAGTCTAACTTTTACAAGACTGCAGTTCAAATTATAGTAGATGACATCAGCAGGGTATGTTGGAGAAAGGACGTTTGGAGGCCTGCATAGTTTTATAGGTTCATCGGAGATTACTAGCCTAATGGCTTAGGGTTTTTACAAGCCTAGCTATGTAAAACACAAGTACCCTTATTAAGCATAGTTAAATAGTCATTATTAGCAAAGGGATTTTGTGATCAGCACTGACTGGCCCTATCCATGAGGGACATAGGTGCCACCCCAGAGGTAAATATATAATCACCCAACCAGTTGTCAAGTCTGAGCTTGAATAGGGTCATTGCAGAGCATTGCTTCACATGCAATGGGAGCCAATTACAGAGGAGTGGCAATCACTGGGAGATGCATCTGCCTCCCCAGCATGTTCAATTTGTCACAGGCTAGGTTGAGATCCCTGGAGCAAGTTATTCTTTATCATATTTGATTTGCAGATGGAGGTCCTGGATTCTCTCAATCACAAACCTCATACATTTCTCCATTTGCTGCAGGTATCTTGTGAGGTACAGACAGAAGGGAGCATTGTTTTCAATTAGAGGTCTGATAAGGGTAAAGTACAGCAGAGTGAGGATCTCCTTGGTCTTGGATGTGATGGCCTTATTCATGAGGTGCACAATGTAGAATGTATGTCTCACAACTATGGACACACAGTGACAGAAGTGTAGATTGCTATCAACATGTGTTTGCAGGTCTCATAACACTGTGTTTGAGCTTAGAGAGATGCTATATATATATATCATAATTAGAATGAGTACTTCATTGCCAAAGTGGACAATGAGGCAATTTTGTTTTAAGGTTCAGTCTATGAGTTTGGCACCAATCATTTGTCTGTGTCAGCCCCTTATGTAATATGTTTACATAGTTGGGGGACTCTATATGATTGTGTCCATTTGACAGTCATCTGCAAACCTTTTAAGCCATAGGCCATCTACCTTTGTCTGGACTTCAGAGAAACTGTTTCCAAACAGTTGAGGGCCCAGCAAAGATCCTTGTGGTATTCCACCGATAAGTGGTCTAGTGGTTGAGGTGCAGTCCCCAACTTTGACAGTGTGCATTCTGTCAGTGAGCCAGTTGGCTATCCATCTAGTAATGTAAAGGTTAATGTCCAGATGGGAGAGTTTGTCTATGATACCTGAATGGGGAATAATGTCAAAAGCCTTGGATAAATCAACATAGCAGTATGTCTTGTTATCCCTTATCCAGGTGTTTGAGGTCATTATCAAAAAAGTCCACAATGTTTAATAAGTAAGATCTACCCATGATAAAATCAAAATGGGTTTGGTTAAGTGTGTTGAAGGTCACCTATGTCCTGGTGGATAAGGTCAAGTTTTATCCCTTCCCTAGCCTAGTAGATATGGCTTTTTAGGCTTATGGGTCAATAGTTCTAGTTCTGCATATTACCAGATCGATGTACATTGCATACCACACAACATTTGATATTTCATGTCCATAGTGTAGGTGATAAATATATGTGGAAAATGTACTGTCACCATGGTTGCAGTGCTTTGGGTGAGGCAATACATTTCTGCATTCTAAATATATGAACTATTGTTAGAGAGGGCCTTCAGTTTGTTCTGTTTCCACATGCAATTTCATGTCATAGGCATAAAATGGACAGTAAATAGCAGTAATACACATTTACTTTTCCATAGCAAGGTGAGGAATGGGTTTAAGCCGCAGTTGGCAAAGTGTTTGCGCTTGAGAGGTGCACATTTTCAATAATTCTCATGTCTGCGCATAGTTAAGCAGTGAGCAAATGTGAGCCACACTGCAAAAAGTCTGAGAATTACTACTGAGTCTATGAAACAAACCTGCTTAAACAAGTAAGAAAAATGGTTCACAGATAGAATAAGTGTCACGTCCCAACAGTAGTTAATCAGCAAGTTGACTTTATTCAAAGTTAAGCGCTTTCATCTACGGATCGTAGATTTCATCAGAACAAATGTCCATATCAAATCAGTCATTTAATTATTTTCTGTCTTGCAATCAAATTCAAAACATCATTAATAAATTAAACCACATGATTACATATTAAAAAACTAACTTCTAAAATATGTCTAACTCATGAATTACGCTAAATGCTTGCATCATAAATATACTACCTAGACAAATACCTATTGCTAAAAAAGGAATAAATAATACATGTAATGCTACTACATTGTATTATGTAATATTTATAAGGCTAAAGATGTCAGTACTACATATTTCTAGCGGAAGAGTATCATAACTAAATAATATATATTAAAAAATTGCTTCTGTTAAAATATTGATTCTATTAAAATATACATGGTGTGTAACATATAAATAAATAATTAATTCTGTAAACATTCCGAACCCATTGTATGAAAACTATATACATCAATGTGAAAATTTTGTTTGATAGTTTATGCCTGTAATAAGGGTATAGTGGGGATACATTCGTTTAATCCTGGGGGTTGGCTGCATTTAAAAAAAAATTGCCACCTAACTTCTTTCTCCCCAGTTTGGCCTTAATGTTTCCCCCTCTTAAGCTGGTCAAAACTGAATCTAGAATGGCGAACCTGAAGGAATCACAATTACTACTAGATTCCAAATGCCTGTATAAGGCATTATTCTTGTCCTTCTTTTTTATATAGTATAAGTGGTCACATATTCGGTTCCTAAGCCTATCAGTTTTTTCCCACGTAGAAACTGGGACACTTGGTACATTTCCCCTAAATATATAACATGCTGGGTTTGAAAATTCTCCTTCTTAAATCTTATTCTGGTTTTGTTAGAATTTCCTAGTGTGATAGTTTTTTCTTCCATAATAGTGTAACATTGATTACAATGTCCACATCTACTAGTACCATCCATCGTGTCCTTGGATTTGTTACCTTTGTATGTTGTCCTTGATTCTATCATTCTTTTTAAGTTGGCTCCAGTCTTGTATACAAAACTAGGTACATTTCCTAGCTTATTATGTACTCCTTCATCACTCCTTAAGATATTCCAGTTGTTATGGATGTTTTTTACTTCCACCACAGTTGGATTAAATTCTAATATACAGGCTCAGTTATATCCCTTCATTTTGTCAGGGTCTTTCTCCTTAACATTGTGATTATAGGTAATTGTGTCACAACCCAAAAGTGGCATGTATTTCTTCCCCCATTCTCTTTTGACATAATTAGAAATGTCCTTTATTAAGTTGTCTGAGTATCCTCTCTTCCTAAACATTTCACCAACATTGTTGATTTCATCTACCATTTCGGAATATACAGAGGTCATCCGTGCCACTCTGATACATTGTCCTTTCAGGATACTTCTCTTTTGGGAATTGGGATGATTACTAGTAAATTCCAGATATGAATTACAAAATGTGTCCTTACGGAAGATTTTGGACTGGAACCTATGACCATCAATATATATATAGGTGTCCAAGTAGTTTATAGCTTTCAAGTTGTAGTTATAAGTGAATTTTAAATAAGGTTTGGTACTGTTTAAGTAATTTACAAACTGGGTGATAAGTTCCACTGGACCATTCCACAAAATGAAAATATCATCCAAAAAACGGACATAACAATCTATGGACTCGGACCAGTGGATACCAATGATGTATTCTTCCTCCCAATCAAGTAGTACTAAATTGGCTTAAATGGGGGCACAAGCTGCCCCAATAGCAATGCCATGTGTTTGTTTATAGTACTCTCCTTCAAAATAGATGTAATTATTATCCAGTACCATTTTCATAAACTCCGTTGTTAAATCAATTCTGTCCCAGTCCAATTGTGTGTGTTTGGAAATACTATTAGTGAATCTCCTGATACCTTCATCCTTGGGTATACAAGAGAATAAATTGATGACATCTATCATTAAAAATACTGAATTTTCCTTCCATAAATCCATCTTGATTCTACTTAAGAAATTCTAAGAGTCTTTAACTATATGTGTAACCCCTTGGTATATAGGTTTCAATCATCTATCTATAGCCTTTCCAAATGGGAAGGTCTTACTTTTACTCCCTGATATTATGGGACAGAAAGGGGGATTTTCCACATTTTTATGTATTTTGGGTATTCCAACAATTGTGGCTAACACTGGATGTTCCACTTTCAAAAACTTGTATGTGTCTATATCTATACGATTATCTAATAAAAATTCTTCCAAAAATATATCTATCCTTCTATGAGCTATGTTGATTTGATTAATGGAGGAACTTTCATATTTCCCTGTATTATTCAACATTTCATATATCTTCTGTATATATTCATTCATGTCATATAATACTATTCCCCCTTCCTTGTCAGGGGTCATTATATGAATGTTGTGAGTGTCACAAATGTCCCATGATGCTTTTTGTTCCTCAACACTCCAGTTGTTCCTGTGCCTATAGTGTTTGGTTTTATTCTGTAGTTCATACAATTCATTTCTCACTACCTTTTCAAAGGCAACTAAAGTGTTGTGCATGGGTGGTGTAAAATCACTTTTCTTTCTCAATTCATAATTATACACCCTGTCATTCTAATTCTGAAAGAACATACCCAAATTCAGTTTTCTTAAATACAATTTAAATTCGACTATATTGTCCACGATGTCAAACCTTCTCGTAGGAATATATTTCATACCTCTAGCAAACAGTTTGAAATATTCAACTTGAATCTGATGTTGATGTGTCTTTCGGTTTTTCCCGGTTAGGGGTCACCACAGCAGAACTCTGGTCCGCTAATGATTGGCAGTAGATTTTTACGTGCCGAGTTGCCAGCTCTGACACACAACCTTCAACGAAGGTATGCCCATTCATGCATGTCTCCACACATAAGACGCTCTAGCTGAGAATCAAACAGGAATCTGATATTGTGTGTAATTATAAATATTATAGTCTCCCATACTATGTATCACTCCCTGTTTCCGAATAGTTTCTTGTTTGTTACATAAATCTATTGGTGTACTGTCAACCTTATTATCTACAGGGTGGGATTGCCCCAATCCCGATGTCTCTGTGTCCAAGTTTCTCCCCTGTGGTCCCTGCTCCACTCCTGCTGTGTTCCTAAAGAATTCCTTCCATTACCTTGATGCTGTTGGTACTGCCAGTTACCACCATTGTTCTCTCCCCTCACCCTCTGCCTATTCTGGTAACTGTTAGCTTCCCTATGTTTGTCTTTTTCTTTACCCCATTTATATGCTGTGTCACTTTCATATTGTTTCAGATCTCTTAAAAATTTCTTACATTTCCTATCAAACATTTTTTTACTATTCATTTCAGGATAATCAAATTGTTTCTGATGCAGTGTCTCCCACTGTGTATAAACTAAATCATTCACAATAGATTCGTTTAACTATTCCACTTCCTTTAGCAACCTACTCAATTTACTATCATTACATGTTATAATAAATTCCATAAATTGCATTCCAAATTTATCAAGCATCTTGTTACATTCTTTAATATTAAAGTCGTTCATTTCTATACCTATGGGTTGTTTAAAAAATGCAAACCCATAGGTATAATGTTACTGTCCAAACATTTTCTTAAATAAAGATTGTCCATTTGTAATGCTTTTATGTTATTGAGCTTTTTACCAAAACTGTATATAAGTTCCTTCAATCTTCCATGCTTCAAATTGTTCTCTTTAGAATTGTTACGGTTCACAAAATTTAAGTTTTGAAAGTCATGGTGGTTTTTTTAAAAAATTGTCTAAATTATAGCATTGATAGTTACTGTTTCCAGTAGTTTTCACTCCATTGTCTGTGAGGTTAGTACCTCGGTTGTTGTGACTACAGGCCTGGCCAAGTGTTGCTGAATACTTTTTTTGGGGGAAATTGCGTTTCAGTTTAGCCCCTGATAGCAAATAACTGTCTGAAATGTTGCCAATACTTGGTAATTCATTCCTCTTACCCTGTTCATCATCGATAATGGCTACATTTCCATAAGAGGCTCCATTGTCGTCGGCTCCTATAACGCCATCACCACGCTGTCCATTGGGTATGCCCCCCACTGCTTGTACTTCCTACATTGGAACGAGGATACATAAGTATAACTGCTGAACTCTGTAAAAGCATGGTGGGCGGTGTCAACAGGTCGATTAACCTCTTAATCTCACCTTTCAGTATGGCGAGTTCAGAATGAAGTTTTTGAACTTCATCCCTTCTAACGGGTGAAAACATGGAAAGTAATTTGTCTATTGAGTCCATGACACGTCTGCCAAACACCAAATGAAATAAATCAGTGAACCCCGACAATCACCAAACAAGTAAGAAAAATTGTTCTCAGATAGAATAAGTGTCACGTCCCAACAGTAGTTAATCAGCAAGTTCACTTTATTCAAAGTTAAGCGCTTTCATCTACGGATCGCAGATTTCATCAGAACAAATGTCCGTATCAAATCAGTCATTTAAATACTTTCTGTTTTCCAATCAAATTCAAAACATCATTAATAAATTAAACCATGATTACATATTAAAAAACTAACTTCTAAAATATGTCTAACTCATGAATTACGCTAAATGCTTGCATCAAAAATATACTACCTAGACAAACACCTATTGCTAAAAAAGGAATAAATAATACATGTAATGCTACTACGTTGTATTATGTAATATTTATAAGGCTAAAGATGTCAGTACTACATATTTCTAGTGGAAGAGTATCATAACTAAATATTATATATTAAAAAATTGATTCTGTTAAAATATTGATTCTATTAAAATATACATGTCTGTAACATATAAATAATTAATTCTGTAAACATTGCTGATAGAAGGCTTAGGAACCGAATATATGACCACATATACTGTATAAAAAAGAAGGACAAGAATAATACCTTATACAGGCATTTGGAATCTAGTAGTAATTGTGATTCCTTCAGGTTCACCATTCTAGATTCAGCTTTGACCAGCTTAAGAGGGGAAAACATTAAGGCCAAACTGGAGGAGAAAGAAGTTAGGTGGCAATTTTTTTTTAAATGCAGCCATCCCCCCAGGATTAAACAAATGTATCCCCACTAAACTTTTATTACAGGCATTAACTATCAAACAGAATTTTCACATTGATGTATATAGTTTTGATACAATGGGTTTGGAATGTTTACATAATTTATTTATATGTTACACACCATGCACATTTTAATAGAATCAATATTTTAACAGAATCAATTTTTTAATATATAATATTTAGTTATGATACTCTTCCACTAGAAATATGTAGTACTGACATCTTTAGCCTTATAAATATTACATAATACAATGTAGTAGCATCACATGTATTATTTATTCCTTTTTTACAATAGGTGTTTGTCTAGGTAGTATATTTATAATGCAAGCATTTAGCGTAATTCATGAGTTAGACATATTTTAGAAGTTAGTTTTCTTAATATGTAATCATATGGTTTAATTTATTAATGATGTTTTGAATTTGATTGGAAGACAGAAAGTATTTAAATGACTGATTTGATACAGACATTTGTTCTGATGAAATCTATGATCCGTAGATGAAAGTCCTTAACTATGAATAAAGTGAACTAGCTGATTAACTACTGTTGGGACGTGACACTTATTCTATCTGTGAACCATTTTCCTTACTTGTTTGGTGATTGTCAGGGTTCACTGATTTACTTCATTTGGTGTTTGGCAGACGTGTCATGGACTCAATAGACGAATTACCGTCTATGTTTTCACCCGTTAGAAGGGATGAAGTCCAAAAACTTCATTTGAACTGGCCATACTGAAAGGTGAGATTATGAGGTTAATCGACCTGATGACACTGCCCACCACGCTTTTACAGAGTTCAGCAGTTATACGTACTTCACCTCATTCCAATGCAGGACATACAAGCAGTGGGGGCATACCCAATGGACAGCGTGGTGATGGCGTTCTAGGAGCTGACGACAATGGAGCCTCTTATGGAAATGTAGCCATTATGGACGATGAACAGGGTATAAGGAATGAATTACCAATTATCGACAACATTTTGGAGGACAGTTATTTGCTATCAGGGGCTAAACCGAAACGCAATTTCCCCCCCAAAATGTATTCAGCGACAGTTGGCCAGGCCTGTAGTCACAACAACCGAGCTACTAAGATCACAAACAATGGGTTGAAAACTACTGGAAATGGTAACTATCAATGCTACAATTTAGACAATTTTTTAAAAAACCAGTATGACTTTCAAAACTTAAATTTTGTGAACCGTAACAATTCTAAAGAGAACAATTTGGAGCATGGAACATTGAAGGAACTTATATACAGTTTTGGTAAAAAGCTCAATAACATAAAAGCATTACAAATGGACTATCTTTATTTAAGAAAATGTTTGGACAGTAACATTATACATATGGGTTTGCGTTTTTTTAGACATCCCATGGGTATAGAAAAGAACGACTTTAATATTAAAGAATGTAACAAGATGTTTGATAAATTTGGAATGCAATTTATGGAATTTATTATAACATGTAATGATAGTAAATTGAGTAGGTTGCTAAAGGAAGTGGAAGAGTTAAATGAATCTATTGTGAATGATTTAATTTATACACAGTGGGAGACACTGCATAAGAAACAATTTGATTATGCTGAAATGAATAGTAAAAAAATGTTTGATAGGAAATGTAAGAAATTTTTAAGAGATTTGAAACAATATGAAAGTGACACAGCATATAAATGGGGGTAAAGAAAAAGACAAACATGGGGAAGCTAAACGTTATCAGAATAGGCAGAGGGTGAGGGGAGAGAACAATGGTGGTAAATGGCAGTACCAACAGCATCAAGGTAATGGAAGGAATGTTTTAGGAACACAGCAGGAGTGGAGCAGGGACCACAGGGGAGAAACTCTTGGACACAGAGACATCGGGATTCGGGCAATCCCACCCTGTAGATAATAAGGTTGACAGTACACCAATAGATTTATGTAACAAACAAGAAACCATTCGGAAACAGGGAGTGATACATAGTATGGGAGACTATAATATTTATAATTACACACAAGATCAGATTCAAGTTGAACATTTCAAACTGTTTGCTAGAGGTATGAAATATGCTCCTATGAGAAGGTTTGACATCATGGACAATATAATTAAATTTAAATTGTATTTAAGAAAACTGAATTTGGGTATGTTCTTTCAGAATCAGAATGACAGGGTGTATAATTATGAATTGAGAAAGAAAAGTGATTTTACACCACCCATGCACAACACTTTAGTTGCCTTTGAAAAGGTAGTGAGAAATGAATTGTATGAACTACAGAATAAAACCAAACACTATAGGCACAGGAACAACTGGAGTGTTGAGGAACAAAAAGCATTATGGGACATTTGTGACACTCACAACATTTGTATAATGACCCCTGACAAGGGAGGGGGAATAGTATTATATGACATGAATGAATATATACAGAAGATACATGAAATTTTGAATAATACAGAGAAATATGAAATTTCCTCCATTAATCAAATCAACATAGCTCATAGAAGGATAGATCTATTTTGGAAGAATTTTTATTAGATAATCGTATAGCTATAGACACATACAAGTTTTTGAAAGTGGAACATACGGTGTTAGCCACAATTGTTGGAATACCCAAAATACATAAAAATGTGGAAAATCCCTCTTTCCGTCCCATAATATCAGGGAGTAAAAGTAAGACCTTCCCATTGGGAAAGGCTATAGATAGATGGTTGAAACCTATATACCAAGGGGTTACACATATAGTTAAAGACTCTTGGGATTTCTTAAGAGAATCAAGACGGATTTATGGAAGGAAAATACAGGAATTTTTAACCATAGATGTCATCGATTTATTCTCTTGTATACCCAAGGATGAAGTTATCAGGAGATTCACTAATAGTACTTCCAAACACACACAATTGGACTGGGACAGAATTGATTTAACAATGGAGTTTATGAAGATGGTACTGGATAATAATTACATCTATTTTGAAGGAGTGCAATATAAACAAACACATGGTGTTGCTATGGGGGCAGCTTGTGCCCCCATTTGCACCAATTTAGTACTACTTGACTGGGAGGAAGAATACATCATTGGTATCCACTGGTCCGAGTCCATAGATTGTTATGTCCATTTTTTGGATGATATTTTCATTTTGTGGAATGGTCCAGTGGAACTTATCACCCAGTTTGTAAATTACTTAAACAGTACCAAACCTTATTTAAAATTCACTTATAACTACAACTTGAAAGGTATAAACTACTTGGACACCTATATATATATATTGATGGTCATAGGTTCCAGTCCAAAATCTTCTGTAAGGACACATTTTGTGACTCATACCTGGAATTTACTAGTAATTATCCCAATTCCCAAAAGAGAAGTATCCTAAAAGGACAATTTATCAGAGCGGTACGGATGACCTCTGTATATTCCGAAATGCTAGATGAAATCAACAATATTGGTGAAATGTTTAGAAAGAGAGGATACTCAGACAACTTAATAAAGGACATTTCTAATTATGTCAAAAGAGAATGGGGGAAGAAATACATGCCACTTTTGGGTTGTGACACAATTGCCTATAATCACAATGTTAAGGAGAAAGACCCTGACAAAATGAAGGGATATAACTGAGCCTGTATATTAGAATTTAATCCAACTGTGGTGGAAGTAAAAAACATTATCCATAACAACTGGAATATCTTAAGGAGTGATGAAGGAGTACATAATAAGCTAGGAAATGTACCTAGTTTTGTATACAAGACTGGAGCCAACTTAAAAAGAATGATAGAATCAAGGACAACATACAAAGGTAACAAATCCAAGGACACGATGGATGGTACTAGTAGATGTGGACATTGTAATCAATGTTACACTATTATGGAAGAAAAAAACTATCACATTGGGAAATTCTAACAAAACCAGAATAAGATTTAAGAAGGAGAATTGTCAAACCCAGCATGTTATATATTTAGGGAAAGGTACCAAGTGTCCCAATTTCTACGTGGGAAAAAACTGATAGAAGGCTTAGGAACTGAATATATGACCACTTATACTGTATAAAAAAGAAGGACAAGAATAATGCCTTATACAAGCATTTGGAATCTAGTAGTAATTGTGATTCCTTCAGGTTCGCCATTCTAGATTCAGTTTTGACCAGCTTAAGAGGGGGAAACATTAAGGCCAAACTGGGGGAGAAGTTAGGTTGCAATTTTTTTAAATGCAGCCAACCCCCCCAGGATTAAACAAATGTATTCCCACTAAACCCTTATTACAGGCATAAACTATCAAACAGAATTTTCACATTGATGTATATGGTTTGCATACTATGGGTTCGGAATGTTTACAGAATTAATTATTTATTCATATGTTACATGCCATGTATATTTTAATAGAATCAATATTTTAACAGAATCAATTTTTTAATATATAATATTTAGTTATGATACTCTTCCACTAGAAATATGTTGTACTGACATCTTTAGCCTTATAAATATTACATAATACAACGTAGTAGCATTACATGTATTATTTATTCCTTTTTTAGCAATAGGTGTTTGTCTAGGTAGTATATTTATGATGCAAGCATTTAGCATAATTCATGAGTTAGACATATTTTAGACGTTAGTTTTTTAATATGTAATCATGTGGTTTAATTTATTAATGATGTTTTGAATTTTATTGCAAGACAGAAATTATTTAAATGACTGATTTGATACAGACATTTGTTCTGATGAAATCTACAATCCGTAGATGAAAACGCTTAACTTTGAATAAAGTGAACTTGCTGATTAACTACTGTTGGGACCTGACACTTATTCTATCTGTGAACCATTTTTCTTACTTGTTTGGTGATTGTCGGGGTTCACTGATTTACTTCATTTGGTGTTTAAACACACCTGCTTAACTGACTCTGTGGCAGCAGGTGTAAATGCATTGACACATTTCTTTTTCAACCCAGATGATACTGGATTTGAATCCAGGTGTATCTAATACTTTAAAAAATCTTTGTGATAATACAATGTCATGAATTGTTTATAGTACATGTGTTGCTGTGTGTTGACAGCAGTGGGGTTAAAGGGCCTTGTGAGGAGAAAACCATAGCATTGTACTGCCACCAACCATTGCTGTGCATTGGTGTGCAACGTGAAACTCCACGCAAACATAGATGTCAAAAAAGTGAATTGCTTTCTCCACTATGTATGTGTGTTGTGTGTGATTCTATTTTTTGGCCAGATTATAGGTGTCAAAATGGGGTAGATAAATAAGTGGTGAAATGCGGACCAAGCAAGTAGAAGAACAAAAGGAAAGCAATACAGGAATATGCAGGAGGGGGTAGGAAAGAACTACAGCTTTCCATTTCTTTAACAGTGTAAACTGAAAATATGTGCACAATATTAACTGAATTTGGTCTGTCATCTCCACAAAGAGGGGTGACAAGAACACAATCATCTTGTATAGCCAATTGGACTGAAACAAGTATGTCAAGAAGACACATGCAAAATGGAGAGCTATGTATGAAGTGAGTTTTTGTGGGACAGTTGCCCATTTTTTTTAAAATTTAGTAGGAGAGGACTGCTGGGTAAGGGATGTAGGTATGTCTGGGTCAGGTAAGTTGGGTAGGTGAAGAAGCAAATGCAAACAAACAAGATGAAACAGGGACAGTGATGGACACAAACAGTTGAGAGACACCATGATTGGGGTGAGGGAGTGGGCAATGCAGGCTCATAGACATCAAGCTTGGAGACTGTGAGAACTGAGTCCTCACCCACTGCATTGTCACCACTGTCGCCTTACTCCACATGTGGATGGAGTGCTTGACATCTCCTCCTATGGACCATGAGGGAGAGCAGCTGGTGTAGGCTACACCAATGGTGGTTGCACAACCCTACGCACCATCCATGGTAACTCCTGTAGGTGATGAAGTCACCACCTCTACTAGTCCTCCTGGAGAGTACTACTGCAACAGCATCTGGGGCAGTACTACCTGAGATCAAAGGTAGTGCAGGGGCAGCAAAGACAGTACTGCCAGGTTGGTTGCCAGATATCCTGGGAATTGGTGCTAGAGCCTGTGGAGCAGGAGCAGGCTGATCCACTGGGGCTGGCCTACTTCCCTCTGCTTTGTAGCATTAATGATGTGATACACAAGGATGACATAGAGACATTTTGGTGACACATAATAGAAAATAAAAAAACAGAGAAATAAGGGTTGGGTGAGAGGAAAAAAAAGAGATAAAATTAGTAACATCATATGTGAAATACAATACATTTACATAATTATACAACTTTTTATTTGAAGTACTACATTTAAATATATATCTTAACAGATATGCACTATACTACAGATTGCTGAGAGTAATCCTTGAAATGTGCATATATTGGTCATGTGTGTTCAAAATATACAGATTACAGTTTACAGAAGGGCATTTTTGCCACTGGTATAGAGTTTTTAATTTAATGTAAATATTATTGAAGAAATAACAGTATTGTATAGTTGGGAACCATGGTATTTGAACCCACAACCTCTGAGTACAGTCTAGTATTGGACTCTTAAAATTGGTTTGTGCTATAGAGTAATGCATGCATATTTGCTTTTACAGCTGGGGTATGCATGCTCAGTTTAAGACCAGAAAAGCTATCTTTAACTTTTAATGCTACAATAACACTTCTCTTCTGCTGCATACCACTTGTTTCCATCAGTCTATATAATTGAGCAGCATGAGCCTTTAGATTGAACTCACATTCAGTGGGAACTGGGAAAAGAACAGAAAAGAAGAGCATTATGCATACCAGTCTTGTCTATATTTAGCTTTCTAAGTCTTACAAGTATTTTTATTGTCATACTTACACAGATGTGGTTATGTCTGCAGTCTCAAATTACTGCAAGCAATGGTTGAGAGTATCCTTTTTCTCCTACATGGGTCATTGAAACGATGCCTACATTGCTCTCCAGTGTGTGCAATACCAGTGACACTGGATACAGTCTGGGCCAAACTATTCCACACCTCAGACTTGTACTGGGAGCCAGAATTGTCCCCCTGAAAAGCCTTTGGCTGTGGTACTTTGCCAGCAGTCCAATAAATATCCTGGACTCCTGGCCAACCCATTTCTATGCCCTAAAATGTGCACCTTCCTCTCCAGTGCCAACCATGTCTACCAGCTGAACTAGAACAATGGAAACTGATGTTTTCCCACCAATTCAAGTTACCTAATTTACTGGTAGTGTGCAAACACAAGCAACAATGCCAACCATGTTTGCTCAGTGTTAAGTGGACAGCAGCAGTGCCAAGCAGGCAGGAATTAAATAATTCAAACTGGAAGGTTAATATGACACCTGGCCTTAGTCTGAGAGGTGTGTACTTTATGTAGCCTGGAAATAAATATTGGAAAATGGAGGGTAACTGTTAGGTAAGTTAAGTTTACAGACATGCACTGGGGGCATACCTGACTTGTTTTTGTCTTTATACACTGAGGAAAATTTACTTTTACAGTGTGGGATTCAAACCTAGGCATAAGGGACAAAACATTTTCTTCCACAGCATTGATTTTCCATCTTTGCCATAGAAGTGCTGCTCAGACATAGTCAGGAATCATGCATAAATATGGGTGAAGGTTTCAGGTGTTACACATGTATATGTGTGACCTGGCAAGGTTATTGCATATTGATCCAGTTGTGTATGTGTCTTAGTTAATTGTAAAGGCCATGCAAGTTCAGATAGCAGCATTATATGTACAGAAATATAGCAGACAATATACCCTCAGTCATGCAGCTGAAAACACAGTAATGGTGTCTCATCCCTCATACATATGATTCATATCAGCTCCACTATGTAAAGTATTATAAGTGAGAGAGAATATAATGGGAAGTGGAACAACAGTAAAAATGTTGAATATCCTGTATTAGAACCCAGAACCATGTGCATGGCAATCCCACACTTACACCTGTTGCCACAAGAATGTTGAAATAACACTTGTCTTTTTCAGTTCATTGCTATAAACTGCACTATCACAGTAATAGGTTGCACACCCTGTACTAGAGCCAAGGATCATCTGTACACCAGCCCTACACATACACCTGCTGCCAAAGGACTAGTTACATAAAATGTCCTAATTTTCTAATCATTCTCAATCTGTGTAACCACCCATACAATGCCACTTAGCAGGTTTGCGTGGTGCTCAAGAGAATTAATAGAATGTATCCAGTTTCAGTTATTGGCTGTCTGAATAATGTCTGCAGGTGTTCAATGGCTGCAGCTACTGGGTAACCCTGCTAACTGTCACACAATGCTGCTAAGCACACTTGAGTGAAGAAATACAGAAATTGCAACAATGTATTGTTTTTGAACTTTGCTGTTTTACAGACTTCCTGCTTGCAAGTGTTATGCAGGTGTTCTGTCTGTTTCCTGGGTGGCCCACTAATCCAGGATGCATGCTGCTGTGCTTTGACCAAATGAGATCAGCACAGCCAAACATGACATTAATTTTCTCCATTTCCTGCATTTGTGCTAAGTAGTGCATCATTCAAACACTGGCCCAGAAAAAAAGGGCGGACAAGTGGTTGAAATGAGTAAAAGCAATCTATGACATACACACTAGAAAATGTTGGTACACATGAGATATTTCTACATAGGTCTGGATTTGAACTCTCACTCCAATGAATCTTCAGAACTTAGGATGGGTGCCTTATTCCTTTTTGCCACACAAACAGCTTTGCAGCAGGCAACTGAAACATAAAAGGAAAAAGTAGTTCAAATGAAGCAAAACAATCCATGAAATAAACACAACAAAATATTTATTAGTACACATGAGACATTTCTACATAGGTCTGGATTTGAACTCTCACTGCAGTGAACTTCCAGAACATAGGAAGGGTACCGTATCCCTCTTTGCCATACAAACAGCTTTGCAGCAATGAAATGAAATCATTCTGCATACAACCAACTAAAACATCATCTCAGTAATATGAAACCATACAACTGTTATGTGTACATTTATTATTTTTGGATGCAGTGTGCTAAGTGATCACACAACCAGATATGACTATTCCTTGCAAATATACAGTTTTGTCTTGTCTGTCTGTGTTTGTTGGTCATTCTTCTCTTATCTGACCAGTAATCTGAGAAATACAATCTGTAAGCCATTCTATGTCATTGTCCTTAAAATGTGTGAGGATATTAAATGGCAATAATATCATATGCAGTTGCCAACAAATGAAGGGGAGGTTGGATGTTAATGAAAAGAACATGTGAATTGCATGCCACTTACTTACATTTCCAACCTTGACAAAATTACGTATAACACTTTGTAAGTCTAACTTGACACACCCACTGGATGTAGAGCAGCCTGCAGTGCTGCTTTGTTTTCCTTCTCCCAACCAGTAATCATTCATAGTTGCAATCCATTAAAAACAAACACGGAGGGAGTGCCTGCACTATATTTACATCTGCTACTCAAAGCCAGGTATTTGGGATTCAGCAATTCTAATGAGATCACACTTGATTTGCATATGCGTCATGCTGACAGCCCTGAATCTACACCATAAAAAGCAACCATGTAGCTAGGGAAACTGAAGTGAAGAGACTTGTTTACATACCTCTCAACCTTTTAAAGCAAAAAATCTGGACAAAGCCTAAAATGATGGGGGGGGCAAATATGGACAGATTTTAAATATTGCTCTTACAAACTTAGAAAGTTGATAGAATAATAGGTTTTGCATTATCATGAATTTACTGAAGGATGTGAACCTTAAACTAATATTTTTGTGATTATATAATTACTTCAATCCTCAGCTATTTGCCAGAAAACGTATATAATTTAGGAGGAACACACCAAAAATATGAGACAAAAATCTGGATATTCAGTGAAAATCTGTACAGTTGAGAGGTATGCACTGTTTATGTGGGGAACACAGAAGAGAGGCTATTACTTTGGGACATATCTGCACAGAGGATTACTGAACTTGAAAAGGTATGCTTGTATTTTGTCAGCTACATACTGCATATGCTGGAATGTAATTAAGGAAAATCTGTATAGTATTTAAAAAAAAAAAAAAAAAAAAAAATATATATATATATATATATATATATATATATATATATATATATATATATATATATATATTGATTAGCAAAGGCTTTTACACTTTTATCTGTATGCATTAGTTAGAAGTGTACTGATGGCATGACCATGTTTTAAGGGAATTTCACAGGTATACACGATTGGCAATACCTTAAAATGGAATGCTCTGTGTTAAATCTGTGGACATGTTTCAGGGACAGTTTATTTGATAGCACTTTTAGCATTTCAAAGATAGTTTGTTACAAAAATGTGTAATTTGTCTGTTTTGTGTGGATGGAGCAAAGCTGCATTTCTGTTACGGCACAAACAGGGATATGTTGTTATTGTTGCTCTTCTTTTATAGCATCCAGCCTGTTGTTGTTATTTCAGATCTCTAGAATATTTTATGTTTTTTCAGTGGATAATACTGAAATGATACCTTTTCTGTTTTATCTGGGAAACAGCTATTTTGTAGTTATGTGATACTTGTGTGCATTGTCCTTCTGTTGTCTTTTGGGACATCTAGGACTATGCCACCCAGGCATCTTCATCCTCAGAAACCACCCTTCACTGACCATGAGATCAGGTCATTGTTGATGCTTTTAGACAACATGGTGCCTTCCTGCTTGAGAAGGGATATGGAGATTATATCAGTAGGAATGCAGATTTGGCAGCAAAAATGCAGATTTGGCAGAAGAGGACCAGGTGCACCATAGGGCCACTGATGATCTCATCTGCATAGAGGAGAGCAGCTGCAGTGGGCCATGATCTGATGGGTAGTGGGGTGGCCTGCTACTTGGCCACCATTAACTGCAAATGAAGAGTTCCTGTCCACTGTCATGGATCCAGACAACTCCCAGGAAAGTGCAGAATAGCATGTGCTTGACACTGGTGCTACTGTTTCAGGGACAGCAAGCATGTACCTGGAATAGCTTCCAGGTAGGGTTTTGTACCTCAGTTGTTGAAAACTGTTGTATAGTAACACAATTTTTTTGGGAGGGATTGAAGATTGCTACAGTTAACACATTCTGATTGATTAGCTTAGGTTGGAGTCATCATCCAAGTTCTTGTTGAAAGTATAGTTAATGGACATATAAAGGGCAAAAAGTATTACCCCCCTGTGTTACTGTTAATTGTGATGATGTTGTCCTCACCTTTTGCTTAACGTCTTCCAGGACCATTTGGCATGCTGAGGATACCATCATTTGCACATGGTAAGCCAAACATTTTTATGTCAGTACTGATGAGCAATTCAAACAAAAAGATTTTAGTGTGTGATGTTGATGTCAGGACTGTTGTGTGTATTGCTGCACTGTCTAATAGAGAGAGCACTGTTATTTTGTTAGCATATATTGGAGTATAGTAGTTTAGGTATTAATTTTTTCTGTGTTTGTTGCTTATTATCACAGGTGATCCTGAGAGTGGAAGTGTGGAATTCTACCACCTGATGTCAGAGTATCAGCATACTCTGATGATGATGATGGCCAAAATGAGGCACAGTTGGGGTGCAGAGGTTGAATCTGACACTGAGGTTGACATACAGCCATACCATGAAATTCCATCAGACACAGCCAGTAGACCTACTCCTACTCATTCCAGTGAGCCCACAGATATTGGACAGGTGGAAAGTGAGACAATTGATCAGGGAAGTGTGTTTACTGTGGCTTCAGTGCCTGTTGACTTTGGCTTTAACCAAACCGTGAGTGAGGTGCCATGCAAGGGGGTTGTTAGGAGTGCTTAGAGGAAGCCTGCTCTCCATCCTCCACCTGATCCAGGTGTCTCTTCCCATGCCACTCAACATGTGTTTAGGGCTGTCATGGAGGCACACGCACACTCCTGTAGGTGTTCTAGAGAAATGCTTAGGGTTGTAGATGTGGCACAGGCTGATGTGTGACTACCTATGTCGTGTTGCCAATTTAATGGATCAGATGAGTGACATGTTGGAATGAGCAGTGTCTGTGATGGAACATCTGCTGGGAGGGGGGAGGCATCCTCATGGGCATAGGTCAGCCACATCATCTGCTGTTAGCCAATGTGGCCATGCCCGATCATGCTCCCATAGTGGCAGTGCTTCCACTGCTTCATCAGTGGGTGTGCTGTCCACACCCAGAAGTGGCAGGCCATGTGGTCGTGGTCCTGGGTGTATTCTTGTGGGGAGCTCATCCAGCATACATCAGTCACTTTCAGGTGGCAGCAGTGCATCTGAGCATGGGCATGGACATGCTAGTACAACTCTTGGCAGAGCCAGTTCTTGTGGTCTGGGATGATAATGACAAACTGCCACCTCTACCATGCATGGCTCACACCTGTCCAACCTACCAAGATGTAGAGCTAGCTCAGAGCTTGGCTGTGTTCACACAGACATTCATACACAAATTTCACCTGGACCCCTACACACACACACACACACACACACACACACACACACACACACACACACACACACACACACACACACACACACACACACACACACACACACACACATACCAGTTACATGGTTCAGCTCTGCAGCTTAAAACTTTTTTTGTGTCTCACTGGCCATTTGTTGGTTTATCCAAATGTCTGCCTGCTTTTTTTTCTTACACACACTCATTGATCTTTTGTGTCAGCCTAGGCTTCCTGTCCCCTTAACACCCTGTGCAAGTAATCGTAACTGTGCCATATCCCTGTTTTGTATCTTCTGGATTCAGGGATACATAAGCTTGATGTCTGATACTCAGGGTGCATAGCTGACTTAGTGCTTACTATATCTTCATTTCTGATGTTGAACTGGTAATTTTACCTTTGACTTATCTTAGAAAGTTAGACAGTTGATAGCATCAGTCTTAGAAAGTTAGACAGTTGATAGCATCAACATTTTCCAACTTTCTTGTGAATGATCTTGTGAGGGTTGTGAAGTCTGAAATTGCAATGTGTGTCATTACTTTCTACCTTCTCTCTTTAATGATTTCCAGTACAAAAGTATAGTGCTAAACAGAGGGCATGCAGTGACCATCGCTACTTTTGAGAAGTATGACTATGAATTTGTGATGCTTGAGGCCTACTACTTAATAATAGTCATACATAAGTCAAATAAGTCTCTTCTGACACAAGTTAAGCTCATTGCTGTACAAATATCCCACATTTTACTTGTTTACACTACCAAGTAACAAATGCAAGGATATGCCAGTCATTCATATTATTACAGAATACACTCCAGGTTCAACACGTACCTTGTAAATCTAGCAGTTACAACAGTTGTAGTTCTGTTCCAATAAAACACATGGACTCAGATGCGACCAAAAGATCCAGTGTAAACTTTTATTGCTATAAAACAATACTTAAGTGCTTTCACAGTTAGAACTGCTTCTTCAGATGTGATGAAACTCAAACAGATTCAGCTTAAAATACCAGTTCTAATTTAAAACTGACCAATCACAAAGTACCCATATTTAAAGGCACCAAGCAGCACAATAAACAGACAGCTATGTGATAACACATACAAAGTATAATTAAAACACAAATATATACATTAAAAATGCACATATAAAAACATTTAAAACTTTACATTATCTGAAAAGTGGTCTGGCCTTAAGCATAGGTTTAATAGGAACCTTGTGATTGAGACCATGACCAAAATCACTTCTCAGTCTAATAATCCATTTAGCTTCTAACTGTTCAGTCAAATTGCTTACATCCCCACCATGAATATTACCAGATAGTCTTCTAATAACTATAAATTTGAAACTGTGCATATTAGTGGTCTGTTTTACGTGTTGGACACATTAAGATTACTGATATGATATACGCATTCCTTAACTCTATCCCTTAAAGTTCTATCTGGTTTGCCAACATAAAATTTGTGGCATAATAAACAGTATGCTAAATACACAGTGCATTGAGTCACAAGTGGCTCATACATAAAAACATAATCTTTACACTGATCAAGATGTGAAAATGTCCCTGTAATATCTATAAATGTACATATAGGACAACTACTACAAGGTTTATTAGAGTTTAACCTACTAAATGCAGTATTGACCCCAGGATTACATAATTGTCTTTTCAGAGACCTCATATTTTTGAACAAAAATTTTGGTTGATCATCTATCAATTCTCTTATCTCTGAGAACAGGCCAACATTTCTTAATAACATAAGTAAAGGAGTCAACATTGTTAGAATAATGCATTGGCACTTTTAACTTTCTTTTCTGTCTGGAGACATTATCCTTAACAGTAGCTTCATTGTTCACCAAAAAAGCTTCTGAACAATACAGTTTGGCTGTACTATCCCTTAATTGTGTAACTTCCTCAATGGCATGACATACCTCATTTTCATTATAACCCCTATTAACAAAGGACCTGACCAATTCATTGGTTTGACCAAAAAAAGTCCCCATCTTCTACATTGAGCCTTAATGTTCTAAAAACCTGATTTCTAACTATATTTCTAAAAAATGTGTGGTGGGTGCATACTACCTGGAAATAAAAGATGGTTACAATGACATGGTTTTCTAAAAGGCTTTGTAGAAACAATGCCATTATTATCTACCATAACTCACACATTTGAGAAATCAATACTTTTATCTGAAAACATTGAAGAAAACTGAAGGTATGAAGTGCTTGAATTAATATAGTTTTCAAAAGCATGTAGTTCTTCTACATCCCATCCACAAATAATAAAAAAGAATGCCAGCTTTTCTGCTGGCAAACTTGATATGTTATGTACTCTTTTAAATTGTGTTCTAGAGAACAAACACTCTCACCTGTCCCTATGTTTGACTCACATTTTTTTCAGACCCTCTTAATCCCTCTTAAAACAGGTGACTTTTGGAGAAAAGATGCTGAATTACACTTAATAAATAATGACAATAATTAGAGTTATAAACTTGTTTTACTTCAGAAAATGTGTATCAATTCATACTCTTTTATTCTGTCAATATCATAAGTTAATAGTACTACTATTTTAAAAATGTACTTGGTTGTCTCTGATTATTTGTATATTTGTCCCCGATTGGTTGAAAGCTGTGGTGCACGCACATATGCACGGACACACACACACACACACACACACACACACACACACACACACACACACACACACACACACACACACACACACACACACACACACACACACACACACACACACACACACACACCTATACTTGGGTAACAACCTCAATTATCTGCACAGAAGCAAATGTCACACACAAATTGGAAATGATGTTTTGAACTTTGACATTTGATAACCCATACACACGCACACTTTCAAAAAATGCAAACCAGTTCACTTTGTCAGCATTATCAACAATGTTAGCTGTCACCATTAAAACTGATGGTAAAATTAAGAGACCTCAATCTCCAGAAATCTATTATGACGAACAATGTTAAAGGCTTTGGAGAAACACTGAAACACTACAAATTTTTCTAATACTTTTAAAATGTGGCGAGTGTTATTAGACAGTAGTTGTTGAGCCATGAGGCTGTTCAGGCTATTTCTACCTTGCCAGTACCCCCCCCCCCTTTTCAAGTAGGGCCAGGCCACTCAGTGGCTTTGTGTACAAGACCCGTTAGACTGAAAGGCTTGTGACTCCCAGGGTTAGTGAAGAAGACACTCTTGTGCAGTAACATCGGAATAGGTGTGGGACTAGGCCTACATTTTTGTTTGTACTGACTTTACTCCTAAATTATAAAATGTACCAGTTTTAGACCGTGATATTTTAGTAACAGCAGATATTGAAAATCTTTATACCATCTGTGATGACTGTGCCATGGCCCAGCGGTCAAGGAGCCTCAATCCTCACCACTAACACCAGGGAAGTCATTTCATAGAAGAGAAAAGGATAACTAATGCACACAGTAAAGTACAATTTCCCTTAAGTGCACAATGAGATCACAGTCAGTCTGGGGCTGGTTGCTCCCTTGCTCACCAGGTCCCCAATAAAACTCCCCACTGTCACAGCTATAGGGTCAAGGTCTCAGCTTAGCTGGGCAAGCTAAAACCTTCAGTACCCTCTCTGTCCAACAGTGCTTCATGTCCCTGCCAAGTAGCTGACACAACACACACACACTTTGAGATAAGTATTTACACAATGTCACAAACACTCCTGGGAAAGGCTGACACAGATTCTCCAGCTGTGCCCCTTTACCCAGACCATACGGTAGTAATCCCTGCCACCACCCAGCTAATAATGTCAGCTACTAAAAGGCCCTTAAAAGGGTATCCAATTATTACTGTGCAATATTATTATCCAATGGTAATGTGACTAAAAGTTAAAGCTTACATTAGAGTGGCCTATTACAATAACCTCTATAAATATGCAATGTACTCTAGAGCGTATCTCTGCACAAACCAGCCACAGGTAGAAGGTTTTAAAAATATTTAATAATAAATAATTAAAACACAAGACAAACCTACTACACCACAGAGATATCTAAGAGTTCAGAGATCACAGAGAAACTTAAAATAATATAGTAGGACAGGTCTGATTTCAAAGAAAAATACCTAATTAATCTTTACTAGCTTTAACTATTCCTACAAGAAATTACAGTGCTAAAACTTACATGTGAGCATAAGGCAGAGTGCTGATAAGTTGGATATCAAGATCAAAATGCTTCCAGTCTCTTGTGAGAATTAGTATTTAAACATTACTAACAAACATGTCTCTAAGGCCCTCCCAAATTACATCATTTTTGATACTTAGGTTTTCCCAGGCAAACAAACTGCATTATTTAGCAATCTAACACCTGCACAGAAACTTACAACAATAAAAGACATTTCACATGTATATTTTAACAGAAACCAGATCAATAAAGCACATTCCACATTTAAATTCTGGTCATAAACTTTAGCCTTAAAACAATGGGCATGAAACCTTCATCCAGATGCACTGGAGCCAAATTCTAATATGAAAGGGTCACAACATGCTTCACTGGGCCAGTAGAGTGCAATGTTGTCACATATTTTGCAGTTCCACATTTCACAGTATTCTTTTACACTCAAGAAAATATGCCTATATTTTGCATTTATTTACAAATGCCAAAATTATATATCAAATTCTATTTGACTAGGCTGCCAGCTTTTGCCCATTTCTCCCCAATTGTCACATCTCTTCCCCCCCGGGGAACTCAAGCAAGTTTTTTAAGTGGCCCTTGAGAAACATCGCTTGACAGTGTCAGGTCTATCTGGGTGTACCTCACTCCATTCCATGTCTTGAGAGCCCATCTGCATTGGCATTGCTGCTCCCACTGCAGTGCTGCACTGACATATCATATGCTTGCAACCCCAAACTCCATCTTAGCAACTTGACATTTTGCTGACTGGCTCTGTTTAACCATATTAGAGTTGTGATCTGTCATCACAGTGAATTTCCTTCCATACAGATAAGGCTGAAGTTTTTGTAGCGCCCACACTATGGCTAGACATTCCTTTTCTACTGCTGCATAGCATTCCTCCCTGGGTTGGAGCCTACGACTGAGATAAACCACTGGGTGCTCTTCTCCCTCAGAAGAAATCTGTCTAAGTACAGCCCCCACCCCATAGTTTGAAGCATCCACCTGCACAGGGAATTATTTGCTATAGTCTGGACTGGTTAACACAGGGAGTCCTCCCAAAGCTTCCTTAAGCTTCTGAAATGCCTGCTCACATACTGGGCTCCACACTACCTTATCTGGCCTGTTCTTCCTTGTCAGGTCTGTGACGGGAGCAGCTATGGTACTATAATTGGGAACAAACTTTCTGTAGTACCCTGCTGTCCCTAAGAATGCCCTCACCTGCTTTTTGGTAACAGGTGCAGGCCATGACTGAATGGCTTCCACGTTGGCAGGTTCTGGCCTTATCTTACCACTCCCCACTTTATGTTCTAGGTAGGAGACGTCTGCCATACCCACCTGACATTTGCTCGGCTTAATGGTCATCCCTGCCCTCTGTAGTCTGCCCAGCACCTCCATGACATGCTGAAGGTGCACTTGCCAGGAATGGCTGTAGATAGCAATATCATCCATGTAAGCAAGGGCAGACTCTCCTACTCCTGCTAAGATATAATCTAAGAAACAAGTCCAACTGGCAATACGTTGGATACACAGGAAAACGATATCCAAGGTGTAAAATCAACCAGGTTTATTGCACAACACACAAATACAGCTACAGTCAGTTCACCAATGACCTAGGTTTCGTCTTCAAACACTGACTTCATCAGATTGGTGAACCAGTATTGAACAATTTATATAACACCTAATTAAAAACTAATTGATACTTTAATACACTTCATTAAATTACATAATTAGTACCAACATAAAAAACACAAAAAAACGCAAAAAAACACAAAAAACCACAAAAATACCCACACACTACCTGTGAACACTAATTCTACGAAAAAAACACAATATTGTATAAAATATGAAATATGAATAATATTATATTACCCGAAGGTAAACCACATAAAAAATGAATGTAATGTATTACTAATCCAAGTTATTGTAAATTTTGAAATGAAAAATTAATGAGCTATGAATTGTAAAAATGTATGAGTATACAAACATGTCTAGCAGAAATAAGTGTATGTGTATGTATTAAGTGTGAAATAATAAACTAATAAATGTATCCCTAATTGTCATAATACTAATGACAATGAAATCCACATTGACCCACATCATGTTAGAAAATAATTCAATAAAACACAAATCTACAAAGTAACATGTGAAACAGTCACATATATTAAAAATTTATGAAAAATTTATCAAAACAATCCACTGAACATATATACACTGATAATCTATTTAACTAAAAATGTGTATGTATGCTAAAATTGTTAACCACAAATATGTTTCATTCTAAGCCATGGCGAAGCTGGTTCGAGTGTCAAACCTGCTGATAGGTTAAGCAACACTCTATTTGATAAAACTAATTTTACAAACCATTGTGAGCAATGGAGAGTTAACAATTTTACATTTCAAAAAGACAGTGTTCCAATTGTTCAATCTAACAGCACCAAAACTAGATCATTAACTGAATTTTTGTCTATGTTTGAACTGAAATTGTTCAAGTTAAAAAGAACTTACATAGAGAATAGTTACTTGAACAGGAACATTGAGTTGGGAATGGTTCCCAAAGGCTTGCAGGTCTGGAGGTACCCCAACGGATGTGATCAAAATCAAGAAATGGTCTGTGAGTTACACAAATTATTTGATGTCACGGGAACCCGAATTATGGAGATCATGGTTAAATATAATAAAATTAAGACTGACCATTTGTTGAAAGAACTTGATGACATCAATACTAAAATTGTTCAAGATTTACTATTCGATCAGTACTATACCAATTATGTGAATATAATCAAGGACATTAATAAAAGCTGTGATGCTATATATAACAAAAAATTACAGAAATTGCAGCGAGATATTAAGATATATGAAAGCGGAGTTATATATCCGCATACGGAAAGGGAAATTCAAAAACACACTGAGAAGAAAGGAAAATCCAATCACAGGTGGAGGTCGTATGACGTCAGCGCGTTGGAATCACAAAAGGAATTAAATAGTTCAACTGTTGTCGATGAGGACCCTTTAGGTGATGGTTTAAGACATTCCGAACGACTTCGGAACCACGGGCCGGAACAAGAAGACAAGCAAGAAACGTGGACGGGAGCACGACCCAAAAACAATCAACCCAACGGTCCACAGCGGGGTTGGACAAAAGCAAACAAAAGGCAGTAAGTATGCCTTCCCACACTCCCTTGAAGCACATATATTGTGATACTTGTCTTTCCAGTACTGTTTGTGTTTGTAATTTACACCAACGGTTCAGTGAAGATAGTCTTACACTTTGTGAATTGTACGGGGAAGAAGGGGCCATGGACATATGTAAAAACGGTACAATACGAACTATCGACAACGTGGACAATATGTTTAATAACAACTTGAACTTTATAGATGATAATGTGAATGACGCTGATGTAGATACCAATAATTTTTTTGCTGATGCTTGTAATGTTGGGGATGGTGGTAGTGTAACAATTTTAAAACCATACTTATCAGAGTCTACTTGTACCAGTGTGGACAAAAATGGTTTTAATTTATGTAAGAGTAATATCTCTGTACATAGCAACACAGTACGAGTATTGGATTCATTAATCAATGAACCCTTGGTAAATGATTTAGTTACTTTTGATGATCCTTTATTGGACATGAGTACACACAGTCTTGTGTGTGAATGTATTGACAATCTTGATAGTGGCACTAAAATTGTTGTTAATGCTCCTAATGAGGGCACTACTATACAATATGAATTAAATTTAGGTGGATCCAATAACTGTGGGAATTACACTGAAAAAGGTAGGGCCCTTGAGGTATGTTATGTGGACCAACAGTCTACAAACAATGATGTGGTCCTTGAACCTAACTGGTGTTCTTTCTTTTCCCCTTTCTCTTCTCCCTCACTTTCAAGTCACCTGGAGGAACTTTTCAATGGTGACTTAGTTGTTGCAACAAATAGTGTTGGTATAATAAGCAATCCGAAGATTTTATACAATAGAGCACATGATTTTAAGGTTTACAATTATTCAAGCGTAGACATTGATAGTGATTAAGCTGAATTGTTTTCAAAAGGTTTTAATTTTGTACCTTGCAGAAGAGGGAATATTGTTAATACACTGATTGATCTGAAATTATTTACACGTAAGATGTATTTAAAGGTATTATTTGGTAACGAGGGGAACACCACATATGGTGGATTTACCAACACTATTACAAAACCAAGTATTTATAATCCTGTTATGAGCCCAATAGTGGCTATGTTCGATAACATATGTGAGCAAGATCTTAGACAGCATTTTAGGCATAGGCAAGATAAAGTACAACTGAATATGACTAAAAATGAGTATGAAATGATGACAAAACTAAGTGAATTGAGTTGTATACGAATCATGAAGCCAGATAAGGGCAATGGGGTTGTAATTGTTAACAAACAGGACTATTTTAGTATTATGATGTCCATATTGTTGGAAGACAATTACAATGAAGTAAGTATTAATGAAATCAATATAGCCCATAGAAAAATAGATTTGTTTTTGGATGATATGATTTTTCAAGGGGAGTTAACTGAGGATGAATACAATTTTTTGATTAATGAATACCCTGTTGTAAGTGGGATTTTTGGAATTCCCAAAATCCACAAAGGACTCGACAATGTTAAATTTAGACCTATTGTGGATGGCAAGCAGAGCAAAGTGAGCTTCATTAGTCGGTTTTTGGACCACGAATTGAGGGTTGGTTTAAGTAAATTACCGTACATATTAAAAGATTCTTGGCACTTTTTAGAAATGATCAAACATTTGGTTGTACCGGATAAATTTTACTTTGTTACTATAGATGTCTGTAATTTATTTACAGTGATTCCACATGATGTTGGACTTGCCTGGTTAGAGGAACAATTGTATGTTACAGGTGTGTACGAACAGGAAGAAATCAACGCATATGTCAAACTTATGGAATTAGTGTTGGACAATAATTTTTTATATTTTGAGGGCCATTACTTTAGGCAATGGACAGGAGTTGCCATGGGGGCGGCTTGCGCCCCCATTTATGCTAATTATATCATGGCATTTTGGGAGGCGAAATTTGTCCTGAATAGTGAGTTTAGTCCATTTATCCATCTATATTCAAGATTTTTGGACGATATCTTTATTGTATGGGTAGGTGATAGACTCTTGTTAGATACCTTTATACAGTATATTAACAACACGGTCTGGTTTTTAGATTTCACCCATGAAATCAATGACACGTCCATAGAATTTTTGGATGTCAAGTTGACATATGATCACTCTACAGGCTTGATGAGATCTAACATCTATAGAAAGGCTACATTCTCAAATTCATATCTGCACTATGACAGTTGGCACCCTAACCATCAAAAGAGGGTGATTGTTAAGGGGCAGATGGTTAGGGCAGCACGCATGGTTAGTGAGGATAGTGACTTCCATGTAGAATTGGATTTTATTACAGGTTTGTTTCTTAACAGAGGGTATCCGGACCAGTTATGTGCAGATTTACATAAGGAAATCCAACATAAGAGAGAAACTAAAGTGATGCCATCAATACTAAAATCTGATATTGACAAGTTTGGGTTTTGTTTAGGTTGTGATGGTAGATCAACCTTTGGCAGTGATACCATTTTATATATTCTAACTTATAATGGAGATACAGAATTTGTAATAAAGACAATTAAAAAGTATTGGGAAATATTTCAAAAAAGTAGGGACTTAAATACACTTTTCACTCAAAAACTCAAGTTTGTTTTCAAAAAAGACATGTCATTTAAAGACATCTTTGAAAAAAGTACAGTCCATTACCCTGAATTGGGGAAAAAAGCATTGGGTAATTTCAAATGTGGCAGGTGCACAACTTGTAGACACATTTTGACAACAGGACAAAAATTAGTGTTTAACAATTCTGGTATTTCTATTGGTGGGCATTATGATTGCCATACCAAGAATGTGGTGTACCTAGCTAAGTGCCAAGATTGCAAGGCATTTTATGTGGGAAAGACGTGTAGATGTTTTAGAGAATAGGATTAAGGAGCACATCCTTGATATACAACATAAAAAAAACACTAATGCCTTAGCAAGACATGCGATAGATAACAACAATCACAAGTTTAAATTTTGTATTATACACCATGTGATTCATGATCAACAGGGTAGGATCACCCGGTATCACTTGGATACGAGTGAATTAGTATGGCAAATAAGATTAGATGCTTGTACATTCCCAGGGCTAAATGAATATCTTTCCATCAAGCCATGGCTTAGAACGAAACATATCTGTGGTTAACAATTTTAGCATACATACACATTTTTAGTTAAATAGATTATCAGTGAGAGTGTCTGACCGATGTTTATGAAGCTCGAAATTGTGATGGATGTGTGATATGAATGTTGTTAGTGCATGCTCTCTCTCAAGGTGTGCGATGGAAGAGAAAAGAAATTTTTTTTTAGTTTGGATGTGAAGGTGGTGTGAGTGTGGGTGAAAGGGTGGTGAGATAGTGATTGGAGAGATGACTTTTAATGGCATGTGAAACAAAGTGACAGAGGGAAGTGATGGGTATGGTGAGTGTTGTGTGGAGGAGAGAGCAGAAGAATGATTGATGATTGATTGTGGATTTTGCGAAAATGGCTGTGGTGAATGTGGTTTTAAGAAATTTTAAGAGAGGTGGGTGTGGTGGAGTGAGTGAGAGGCAAGGAGAAGATGGATTATATTTGATTATATAGGGCTATTCTTAAGGCCAGGAGAGAGTGGGTTGGGAGAAGGTGAAAGTGCTTGGTGTGACATCTGGACAGAGGAAGGAGGACAAGAGACCTGGGTGGTGTGAGGAAGTAACAGAGAGTATACAGAGAGAGAGAGGCGAAGAAGAAGAGAAGTTGGATTGTCAATAGAGAGTAGAAGAGAGTATAAGGAGATGAGGCATGGAGATGAGCAAAGAGCAAAGAGAAAGGAAAGGAAGGATGGGAATTGTGGAAGAGAGAGTTGGACAGGAGAGAGAAAAAAGGACTAAAAAGGATTAGCTAGACAGAGGAGACAGAGGGAGAGAGAGACAGCATGTAAGGGGGATTGAGGAAAAAGGGGAGGAAAGGAGGGTACTCAGAGAGAGAGAGTGTGTGAGAGTAGATGGAAAGAAGAAATTTGAGAGGCTGATGAATGAAGAGAGAGAGAGAGAGGAGGATGATATGGATGATGTGAAAGAGTAAGGAAAGGACAGATTAAGGAGGAGTAAGTAAGGGATGAAGTGAAGAAGATGAAAGGCTGAAAGCCCAGATGAATGGAAGCATACCAATGGAAGCATGGAGATGCTTAGGAGAAATGAATTTCTAACTTTCTAACTAGAATGTTTAATGAAATTTTGGAAGGTCAAGAGAGAAAAAAGTGTTTTGGTACCTATGTTTAAAAGAGCTTTAAAGAATAAGGGCTGCAGTAAGAGCTGCAGAGATAAAAGATCTTAAAAAATTAGTAGTTTATGTTTTAAGAGAGAAGTTGAGAAGGTTAAGAAGAAGGTTGAGATTAGTGATCATGAGTAGTGATCAGTGCCCAGAAAAGAGCACTACAGATGCAATGTGCAGTGTATATATGTTCAGTGGATTGTTTTGATAAATTTTTCATAAATTTTTAATATATGTGACTGTTTCACATGTTACTTTGTAGATTTGTGTTTTACTGAATTATTTTCTAACATGATGTGGGTCAATGTGGATTTCATTGTCATTAGTATTATGACAATTAGGGATACATTTATTAGTTTATTATTTCACACTTAATACATACACATACACTTATTTCTGCTAGACATGTTTGTATACTCATACATTTTTACAATTCATAGCTCATTAATTTTTAGTTTTGAAATTTACAATGACTTGTTGGATTAGTAATACATTACATTCATTTTTTATGTGGTTTACCTTCGGGTAATATAATATTATTCATATTTCATATTTTATATGATATTGTGTTTTTTTTTCATAGAATTAGTGTTCACAGGTAGTGTGTGGTTTTTTTTTGTGTTTTTTGTGTTTTTTTATGTTGGTACTAATTATGTAATTTAATGAAGTGTATTAAAGTATCAATTAGTTTTTAATTAGGTGTTATATAAATTGTTCAATACTGGTTCACCAATCTGATGAAGTCAGTGTTTGAAGACGAAACCTAGGTCATTGGTGAACTGACTGTAGCTGTATTTGTGCGTTGTGCAATAAACCTGGTTGATTTTACACCTTGGACATCGTTTTCCTGTGTATTCAATTTAAGATATAATCTACCAGCCTCTGGAAAGTCACTGGGCATTCTTCATCCCAAAGGGCATCTTTGTAAACTCATACAAGCCAAAAGGAGTCACAAAGGCTGACTTCTCTCTAGCACTGGGAGTCAAGGTCACCTTTCAGTAACCTTTGGCAATATCAATGGTTGTAAGATACTTAGCCCCACCCAGCTGCTCTAGGGTCTCATCTGTCCTAGGCATGGAGTAAGCATCCGATTCTGTGTGACTATTTAATTTCTTGTAATCCACACAGAACATGTTGCTGCCATCCTTCTTTGGCACCAACACCACTGGTGAGGCCCAGGGATTGTTGGACTCTTGAATCACCCCTAGTTCCAACATCTCCTGTACCTCCTCCCTCAGAGTCTGTTTGACTCTCTCAGGCACCCTATAAGGGGCCTGCCTGATAGGCCTTTGGGGTCCTGTATCCACCTGGTGCTGCACCAGGTGGGTGCTCCCTGGTTTCCCAGTGAACATGCCCCCAAACTCCTGTAACGCAGCTCAAATTTCTCAAACCTGAGTAGGAGATAGCTGCTGGGACATTGCTACCCCTTCCACCGAGGTGTCAGCCCGAGCCTCACTGAGGAGATCAGTCACAAGATCTCTCTCAGACTCCTCCTGCAATCCACTGCAAATGCTCAGCACAAGGACCTCCCTATCATGGTAAGATTTCATCATGTTAACATGGTACAGTTTGTGCCCCTGCCATCTGCCTAGCAATTCCACCATATAGTTAACATCACTTACCTTTCTTACCACCTTGTAGGGTTCCTCCCAAGCTGCCTGCAACTTGTAGTGTCTGACAGGAATGAGAACCATCACCTGCTGCCCTACAGCATACTCTCTAGCTTGAGCATTCCTGTCATACCACACTGTTGTTGGGCTTCTGCCAGCCTGGGCCAAGCCCATGAGTTCCCTGAGCCTTGTCCTATGATTCAGGATGTATGCCACAAAGACTCCTTCACCTTCCCACTCAGTCACAAGATCTCTCTCAGACTCCTCCTGCAATCCACTGCAAATGCTCAGCACAAGGACCTCCCTATCATGGTAAGATTTCATCATGTTAACATGGTACAGTTTGTGCCCCTGCCATCTGCCTAGCAATTCCACCATATAGTTAACATCACTTACCTTTCTTACCACCTTGTAGGGTTCCTCCCAAGCTGCCTGCAACTTGTAGTGTCTGACAGGAATGAGAACCATCACCTGCTGCCCTACAGCATACTCTCTAGCTTGAGCATTCCTGTCATACCACACCTTTTTCTGTTGTTGGGCTTCTGCCAGGTTCTCCTGGGCCAAGCCCATGAGTTCCCTGAGCCTTGTCCTATGATTCAGGATGTATGCCACAAAAGACTCCTTGTGAGACTCACACTCACCTTCCCACTCATCTCAAATTAAATCTAGAGGCCCCCTCACGCTATGCCCATACAGCAACTCAAAGGGTGAAAAACCTGTAGATTCCTGGGGAACCTCCCTGTAAGCAAACAACAGATGGAGCAAATATTTGTCCCACTCCTCCTTAAACTGATCTGCAAATGCCCATAACATGGACTTGATTGTAGAGTTCAACCTCTCAACAAGATCATTACTCTGGGCATGGTAGGGGGTGGTCTTCATTTGTTTCACCCCACAGGACTTCCACAGACAAGCCAGCAGGTCTGACATAAAATTGGTACCTCTGTCAGACAGTAATTCCTTTGGGAAACCTACCCTGCTGAAAATCTCTACCAAAGCATTTGCCACCTTCTCTGCCTCAATGGAGGACAAAGCCACTGCCTCAGGGTATCGTGTAGCATAATCTACAATCACTAGGACATACTTTTTCCCTGTGGAACTTGGGGTACTCAGAGTGCCCACAATACCCATAGCTACCCTCTGAAATGGCTCCTCAATCACAGGCAAAGGCATCAAAGGAGCTCTCACCTTGTCTCCTGCCTTGCCTACCTTTTGGCACTGCTCACAGGTCCTGCAGTACCCTGTTACATCTCTGGAAATTCCAGGCCAATAGAAGATTTGCATAATATGCATTTTTGTATGTTTTATGCCCATATGACCTGCAAAGGGAATATCATGGGCTATGGCTAGAAGCACCAGACAGTAAGCTCTAGGCACTACCAACTGCTGTACTCTCTTACCTTCTAGCCCTCCCTCAGGGGTCCACTCTCTGTACAATAACACTTTGTTCCAGTATGCAGATTCCCCTTTCCCTTGAGAATCATGTGCCTCCCTAGTTACCTGCCTCAGGCCTTGCAATGTAGGGTCTGAGATCTGAGCCTGTCTCAAGTCTCTCCCTGTAACCCTTCCCAGCTCCCCTTCCACAGGAAGTCTGGCATCCTCTGACAATGGGCCTCACTGTCAGACTGGGTACTACTACTCATCTCTACCTTTGCAATTACCCTGTCCAAGGGAACATCAGTACCCACAAGCAGCTGTGGCTCACATTCAGTCTCACTGCTACAGAGCAGCTCCCTCCCTGAAGTAACCATCTCAGCAGTCCTGGCTGCAAGTGTGGAGTCTGTCTGGATCTCCCCTAGGCTACCAGACCTACATGCTTGTCTCCTAGCCTCACTGCATGTAACTGCATAAGTACATAGTACTGTCTCTTCCAAATCCTTCCCTCTCAGGACATCTGCAGGATGGTAATTCCATACCCCTGTTGTCTCAAGACAACACAGTGTTTGGCATTTTGTCGTTCCCACTTACTGGCTCCCTCACCTTTAGTTCCCCACCTTGCCTCCATGGACATCTGTATGCCACATGGCCCCACTGGTTGCATTCAAAACATTTAACCCTAGCTCCTGGAAGTGTACCTGGAGTAGTGGCCTCCCCTGCTACTGGTGGATTCTGTTGGGGCAGTTTGTGCTGCCCACCATGGGTTCCTTTAGTCCCATGAGCAGTACTGGGGGTCCTTTTCCTGTATTGGGCTGCCCTGCTGGCCAGGTATAGGTCTCCCTCCTTCCCCAACTCATCTGAAGTAGCACATTGTCTATCAGTAACCAGATTTGCATATCCTCAGGCAAAGTGTTAAAGGCTTGTTCCCTCACCAAAAGATCTGCCAGCACTTCAAAAGTGGTGACCTGACATCTACTCACCCAGCTATGAAAATAAGTGCTCAGTTTAGCAACTTATTCACATACATTTTCATCTGCCTTGCTTCTATGCTCACAAAACTTTTTCCTATACATTTCAGGTGTTAGCTTAAAACATTCCAACAAGTGTCTTTTTACAGCAGTATAATCAAAACAGTCAGTGTCATGCATTTTTGCTAAAGATGTTACAGCTTTGCCATGGTGTAAGGGGTCAGGAACCCTACCCAGAGCCCTTGGTAAACTTCAAACTGTTTACATACCCGCTCAAACATATGAATGAAGCTATCACAATTATCACCCTCTTTAAACTGTGGAAGAAATCTACTGACCTTTTGTGCTTCAGGGGTCTGGTTACTCCCTTCCCCATTACCTCCATGACTCTGGCGAAGAGTCAGCATTTCCATCTCATGCCTCCTCTGCCATTCATTTCCCTCAGCTTGTAGATTCCTCATTTTCTCGGCTGCTTCTAGTTCCATATGCCTGGCCTCCAACAAAAGTCTCTTTAGCTCCAGCTGGATTTTTAAGTCCATGCAGAAAGGTTGAGCTGTCCATTCTCCAAGGATATTGCATCTCCACTGTCAGTTTGATTGTCCTCCAGGCTGCTGTTTTTTGATGCAGCTGTAACCAAGGCTGTAATCAGGTCTGCTTTAGTCAGGTTTCCATGCACCAGTCCCCTAGCATGGCACATCTGTGCCAGCTGGCTCCTTGTCAGCTTTCCATACTCTTCTGCTGACATGCTGCCTTCTCACCCTGACTAACACTAAGCTAACAAAAGAAATAAAACAATTGTGATCTGAACTCTGAGTATACACTGCATGGCTGTTTTAGAGTACAAAACACTTTTAGAGATCACTGTACATAAGCTACAGGAATTCACTCTACCTACACCACTACAAGACAATTAGTATGTGAAATAGATGCCACCACTGCCACCACTTGTGACGACCATGCCCTGGCCTAGCAATCAAGGAGCCTCAATCCTCACCACTAACACCAGGGAGGTCATCTCATAGAAGAGAAAATGATAACTAATACACACAGTAAAGTACAATTTCCCTTAAGTGCACACAGAGATCACAGTCAGTCTGGGGCTGGTTGCTCCTTTGCTCACCATATCCCCAATAAGACTCCACACTGGCACAGCTATAGGGTCCAGGTCTCAGCCTAGCTGGGGAAGCTAAAACCTCCAGAACCCCCTCTGCCCAACCAGTGCTTCGTGTCCCTGCCACATAGCTGACACAACACACACGCACCTTGAGATAAGTATTTATACAACTTCACAGACATTCCTGGGAAAGGCTGACACAGATCCTCTAGCTGTGCCCCTTTACCCAGACCATACT
Source organism: Protopterus annectens (assembly GCF_019279795.1). Lineage (NCBI taxonomy): Eukaryota > Metazoa > Chordata > Ceratodontiformes > Protopteridae > Protopterus > Protopterus annectens. The sequence continues at coordinate 318,107,508 of NC_056739.1, forward strand.
GTAGTAATCCCTGCCACCACCCAGCTAATAATATCAGCTACTAAAAGGCCCTTAAAAGGGTGTCCAATTATTACTGTGCAATATTATTATCCAATGGTAATGTGACTAACAGTCAAGGCTTACTTTAGAGTGGCCTATTACAATAACCTCTATAAATATGCAATGTACTCTAGAGCTTATCTCTACACAAACCAGCCACAGGTAGAAGGTTTTAAAAATATTTAATAATAAATAATTAAAACACAAGACAAACCTACTACACCACAAAGATATATAAGAGTTCAGAGATCACACATAAACTTAAAATAATACATTAGGACAGGTCTGATTTAAAAAAAATACCTAATTAATCTTTACTAGCTTTAACTATTCCTACAAGAAATCACAGTGCTAAAACTTACATGTGAGCATAAGGCAGAGTGCTGATACGTTGGATATCAAGATCAAAATGCTTCCAGTCTCTTGTGAGAAATAGTATTTAAACATTACTAACAATCATGTCTCAAAGGCCCTCCCAAATTACATCATTTTTGACACTTAGGTTTTCCCAGGCAAACAAACTGCATTATTTAGCAATCTAACACCTGCACAGAAACTTACAATAGAAGACATTTCACATGTATATTCTATCAGAAACCAGAGCAATAAAGCACATTCCACATCTAAATTCTGGTCATAAACTTTAGTCTTAAAACAATGGGCATAAAACCTTCACCCAGACGCACTGGAGCCAAATTCTAATATGAAAGGGTCACAACATGCTTAACTGGGCCAGTAGAGTGCAATGTTGTCACATATTTTGCAGTTCTACATTTCACAATATTCTTTTACACTCAATAAAATATGCCTGTATTTTACATTTATTTACAAATGCCAGAATTATATATCAAATTCTGTTTGACTAGGCTGCCAGCCTTCGCCCATTTCTCCCCAATCGTCACACCATCATACCACATAAGTTTGGTTTATCAGCTCCCATTATTTTGTTAGGTTTAAAAATATGCTTGTTTTATTGATATGTTTTTCATTTGGATTCATTCCGACAGTGAGCTCAATGCTGTACAGGTCTTCTTCTGAATTTTTTAAAATTTAAGTTAAAAAACTCTGTATGGGTCTTTGGATCTGACCTCTGATATTGCTATACAATTCAAGTGTTGTATTTACAGTTAAAGTATCTTGGTGTTTCCTGAAGTATTGGGACAATAATAAGATGGTACATTTGATATACATCTACAATATTTATAACAGTTGCATGCAAATGTCTCTCAACTTCTTTTCAGGATTTCTAATGGTCTTATTTCATCTTTCTAATAGGTTCATAGGTAGGTACTAGGCTATCTGCCCTAGGGCATTTATAAGCCTAGCCAGAATGTGTTGGCTTTTGCCTCCCTTTTAGATTAGATTTCTGAGCCTCTGTCCAGCAGGGCCATAAAAGTGATCCCAGGTGTAAATTTACAATTTCCTATCCACTCATCAAGATTTCTTTTGAAGAGGGTCAGTGAGGGGCTCTGCCTAACATGGACTGGGATTATATTCCAGAGCGAGGAAAGCCTCTGGAATATGAATCTATCCCTCCAGCATGTCCTATTTATTGTTGTGCTGAGGTTTAAATCCCTGGAGCATGTAGCTCTAAGGGATTTGGATTTCTTGAGGTGGAGCATGTCCATTAATTCCGGGTTAGACATGGCCTTGTACGTCAGGCAGAGATCGCCTCTGAGTAGGCGGTAAGCAACTGAGTAGAGCTGGAGTTTCTTTAGTCGAGCTGCATAGGGCATCTGTTTGAGGCCCACAATCCTCTTGGTGAGGTACTTTTGGGGTCTCTCTAGCTGTTGCAGGTGTCGGGTAAGGTACATCCCAAATGGGGCATTGTACTCAATTATGGACCAGATGAGCGATGAGTAGAGGGACACAATGACCTCTCTTGATCTAGATGTGAACCCTTTTGTGATTAGGTGGGCTATACAGAAGGTTTTTCTAACCTCTTTGGCAATGTGATTATCAAAGGAGAGGTTACTATCTACTTGGGTCCCCAGATCCCTAATTACATCTTCTGCACTTAGTGGATTACCACCTATGTGGTAGTTTGTGGGCACATTGTTTTTCCCAAAGGGGATGACTATGCACTTTTTGGCATTTAGCTTGAGGCCATGGTTCTAACACCAGGTATCCGTCTCCGTAAGACCCTTCTGGAGGATGCTTGTGTCAGCCGGAGAGTTGATTATGGCTCCCAGTTTGCAATCATCTGCGAACTTGGTCAGCCACAGTCCTCCCATGCTTGCCTGTACCTCAGAGAAGTATATACCAAACAAGAGGGGTCCCAAGACTGAGCCCTGTGGGATGCCACTTGTAACCGGTTTGGAGTCGGACATGGCACCCACAACTCTGACCATGTGGGTTCAATCCATGAGCCAGTTTGTAACCCATCTCATGACATAGGGGTTGATATTCAAGCTGGTAAGCTTATTTATAATGCCAGAGTGGGGTATTGTGTCGAAGGCCTTTGTGAGGTCCAGGTAGGCTGTGTGGACTACCTTTCCCTCATCTTTGGCCTTGATAACTGTTTCAAAGAAGTCAACTAGGTTTAAGAGGCAAGATCTGCCTTTAATAAAGCTGAATTGGGTAGGGTCCAGTGTCTGGAGATTCCCAATGTCTTTGTTTATGAGAACCATGATGATGCACTCCATAGCTTTGCAGACCAGAATAGTCAGGCTTATAGGGCGATAGTTCCCGGGATCCATTGTGGTGCCACCTTTGTGGAGTGTGATAACTGTTGCTGTACGCCATTCTTTGGGTACATATCCTGTAGTAAGGCTGAGTTTGAACAGTGACTTTATGTGAGGGTTCAGTTCTTTTTGGAGCTCATGTAAGACGCAGCCCGGGATACCATCCGGTCCCATTGATGCTGTGTTTTTTGATTTGGAGAGGGCTGCTTTCACCTGTGTGTCTGTGATGTCTGGGAGACTACATTCTTCTGGGATAGACACTGGCCCTTTTGGGGGGGAAGGGGGGTAAAGTTTGCACTGAACCTGTCCGCCAGGATGTTGGCAATATCAGTGGGTTCAGTGTATTTTTTGCCATTTTGCACCAGCTCAGAGCAGATCTGAGAGTTGCCACCTAGATTCTTGACATAGCTAAAGAAGGCCTTGTGATTATCTTTAGAGTCTTTGGCGATTTTTCTTTCAAAGCTGGCCTTTGATGATTTTATGAGGGATCATAGTTTCTTGCTAATACTGATCAGGGATGCCTTCCCTTTTTGTGGTTTTGCTCTATCATGTAATAGTTTCCTCCTTCTGTTGTATAGCTTATTTATGGCTGGGGCTCACCAAACTGGTCTCCTGTTTTTGGAGGAGTGAGTCTTGGTTTTACTTGGGATGGCTCTATCCACGCATTCCTGTAGGTGCTCATATAATGCGTTTGTAAAGGATTCTGCAGTTTGGGCAGCATTTTCCATTAGCCCGGGGGCTTTGAAGCTTTCCACCTCGGTCTTGAGAAGTGTGAAGTTTGCTTTTGAGAAAATTTTCACAGTGGTTTCCTTGGCTGGGGGTGGGGTCGGGATGTGGATGTCCAGTGTGATTAGTTTATGGTCTGATCTTACCAACGAGGGGTTTACCTCTGCTATGGAACATTGAGCTCCCATGTTGGTGATGACCAGGTCCAATATGTTGTCCCCTCTTGCGGGAGTGGGGACCAGTTGTTCCATGGTGTTTAAGTTTATAAACTCCAGGAACCATTGGGCAAAGGAGTTGGGACTTGAGTAGTTTTCCCAGTCAATGTTTGGATAGTTGAAATCACTCAATATCATGGTGTTTGGTGAGACCTTCCTATTCTCCAATGTTCTCAGGAATGCCAAGTGGGGGTCCTGAGACAAGGTGGGTGATCTGTATCAAGCTACAAACTAAAAAGCAGTTTTGCCCATTGTTAGTTGCACATGGATGGTCTCCGATGCATTGTGCAGTGCCACTAACCTGGAGGTGTGGGTATCCTTGATGAAAATGGATACTCCCCCACCTTTTGTATTTCAGTCTGGGGCCAAAAAGCATGGTATGCGTTATATCCTGGTAGTGCTGGGGTGCTCTCTGGAGCCTTGAACCAGGTTTCTGTTACTGCACAGATATCAATTTTCTCCATACTGAGGAGTGCCTCGAGTGCATGCATCTTGAGGTTTAAACTTCTGGCATTGAGTAGCATTACCCTTAGTTTTTGTTTCTTGTGTTGTCTATAGAGGTGGGTTTGTCTTTTGAGCCTTGCCTAAAAAAGGCACTATGGGGTGGCAAGAGCCTTAGCCAGTATTCAAAAGCCTAATGGTGACAGGTGCAAACCGTCCCTAGCAAAGCAATGTGGCTTGTCGAGCATGTCATCCCAGGCTGACAGACACTGGATCCCCTTTGAATGACACCAGTACCTTAGCCAATTATTAAAATTGATCATTTTGTCTTTATACTGTGGCATGATTCTTGGTGAGGGCAATATGCTACTCAGGGTCAGGGCCATATCGGCCTGGGCTACATGATCAGAGAGCTCCTCTATTACTCTTTTCATGTAGTCCAGGGAGGTATGTCTCAGGTCATTCACACCAACATGGACAATGACAGAGTCATATTTGTACTTGCTTTGGAGTGACCTGAGTGCTCGTGTTATGTGCCAGATCCAAGCACTCCTTGTTCAGTCTGGTGAGCAGGACATCAGTGTGCCTAACAATAGAGTCTCCTATTACTAGTGTATTTGGTGTGTTATTTAGCCTTAAGGGTTGCAACTGTGTGGCACACTGACTTTGTGAAGTATGTGATATGTGAATATTGTAGCTTGGATGTCTGCTTTGGAGGTCTCTGCTGCTTTGGCAAATTTTTATTTAGAGCCTCCAAGTATGTTTTTGTGTGTTTATGTGTCTTGTTTGCTGATACGATTGGTCTATGTGATACTGGTTGTGTGGTGCGAGTGGTTTCCTTCTCCTCCTGACTGACTGCGCCAGTCTTGGTTTGAGAGAGTTTGGCCTCCAGTTTGGCTGTATAGTTGCATCTCACACATACATTTGAGTTTGTTGGAAGGAGGAGAGGGTTGTCTGTGTGCATAAGGCAATTATAACATTGCCTCAAGATTCCCAGATTCACCAGCTGTACTGGAGAGTACACCTGAAACTGCCCTTTGGACTTGCCTAAATAGTTTGAAGAACTGGTTTATTAACTGTCCCGAAGGAACGAATAGGGAGCCTTGTACTTCTAAATAGTATAAGGAGGTGTAGTGCTATAGTTTGTTAGTGCTTACGTGAGAAGTATGAGCAAGTGCTTGGATGTAAAAGGAAGGTTGAGTGCTTGCTTTGAGATTTTGACTAGGTCTAAGGGAAAAATTGAAGAGCAGACTTTGTGGAGCCGGGAATATTTTAAAACTGCTTAAACGGCGCTGCGTGATGTTGCGTGATGCGATAAATCGCTCAAAACTGTGCAAATGCGGGTTTTAAGGCAGGGAGCTTGAAAGAGATAGGAATTAGCCCAAAACAGCCAATAAGCTACTAGTTGCTGGGCTGAGACCACTCCTCCAGGGACAGATAGGCTGCTCAAAGCTCCCCACTCTCACTGGTGAACAGAGAAGCTTCCTCCTATCCAAGTAAGGATATGGACAACACTGGAGCTTATACCACAGCCCAAAATTCAGCAAACCCTGAAATCTGGACTACTCTAGTTTAGAAAAGGTGGGAAACAAGGATATTTTTTATTTTTTTATTTTTTGCAGAACAACAGTAACTTACACAAGAAACACTGTAAATGCTTTAAACAGGCTAGCGCACTTGAGTGTGTAGCCTACAAATGTTAAACAACACGAAAACGACTTTAAATTACTTTTGAAGTGCAAAAACAGTAAAAAAATACAAAAAACAATGCTTTTTAAATCTTAGATAAGCTAGAAACTTGGTTTTCAGCGAGAAAATGCAGTCACAGGTAGAAAGGCACAGAAAAAATACTTAATCTGTTGAAAGTCTCTCTTTTGTCTCTCTGCTACTTGTAGCACTCTGCAGGACACCACGAGGAGCTGTGCTGAGTTAGATACAAGCACAAAACTGTGCAAATGCGGGTTTTAAGGCAGGGATCTTGAACAAGATAGGAATTAGCCCAAAATGGCCAATAAGCTACTAGTTGCTGGGCTGAGACCACTCCTCCAGGGACAGATAGGCTGCTCAAAGCTCCCCACTCTCACTGGTGAACAGAGAAGCTTCCTCCTATCCAAGTAAGGATATGGGCAACACAGGAACTTATACCACAGCCCAGAATTCAGCAAAACCTGAAATCTGGACTACTCTAGTTTAGAAAAGGCGGGAAACAAGGATTTTTTTTTTTTAGCAGAACAACAGTAACTTACACAAGAAACACTGTAAATGCTTTAAACAGGCTAGCACACTTGAGTGTGTAGCCTACAACAGTTAAACAACACAAAAATGACTTTAAATGACTTTTGAAGTGCAAAAACAGTAAAAAATACAAAAAACAATGCTTTTTAAAACTTACATAAGCTAGAAACTCGCTTTTCAGCGAAAAAATGCAGTAGCAGGTAGAAAGGTAGAGAAAAAATACTTAATCTGTTGAAAGTCTCTCTTTTGTCTCTCTGCTGCTTGTAGCATTCTGCAGGACACCATGAGGAGCTGTGCTGAGTTAGATACAAGCGCAAAACCACGCAAATGTAGGTTTTAAGGCAGGGAGCTTGAAAGAGATAGGAATTAGCCCAAAATGGCCAATAAGTTACTAGTTGCTGGGCTGAGACCACTCCTCCAGGGACAGATAGGGTGCTCAAAGCTCCCCACTCTCACTGGTGAACAGAGAAGCTTTCTACTATCCGAGTAAGGATATGGGCAACACAGGAACTTATAGCACAGCCCAGAATTCAGCAAAACCTGAAATCTGGACTACTCTAGTTTAGAAAAGGGGGGAAACAAGGATATATATATATATATATATATATATATATATATATATATATATATATATATATATATATATATATATATTGCAGAACAAAAGTAACTTACACAAGAAACACTGTAAACACTTAATACAGGCTAGCATACTTTAGTATGTAGCCTACAACAGTTAAACAACACAAAAACAACTTTAAATTACTTTTGTTTGTTTAAATTCTTAATAAAACAAAGAAAATCAGCCACTACTCATGAAACATCAGGATTAGATGTTAAAAGGTTCCAGTTTTTTGACAGTACTTCATTTATTCCCATACTGCCTAAACTAAGAACAAATCCTATTTTCTTATCTATGTTCTCTTCTTCTACATTAACCATAGTATCATTCATCCTTCCCTCAACAAATTCATAAACGCATTGTTGTATAATATCTTTGGGATAGTCTCTAGCAATAAAATTATCTTTAAAATCTTTGAGCTCTTGCTGAAATACTTCATTGTTATTAGCTAACCTACTGGTTCTGACTAATAGTCCCTTAACCACATTTTTCTTTACATATGCCATATGCATATTTTAAACTGCAAATAAGCATTGTTAGGCACTTCCTTGTAATACAATCTTGTAATGAACCCCCCCCCCCATCTATATCTTGGTACACACACATCCAAAAGTTCAATGTGAATAATGTTGTTATTAAACTTACATTTCATTAAAATCAACAAAAGAAAGTGGCATGTGTCCATGCAGCAAACCAAAATGCAACTACAAAAAAGTCTAATGTCCAAGTAATATTTCTCTCCATGTTGAAATACCATCCAACCAAAACACGACAACTAAAATACTAATAAATTAACGGTCATTGGTGGGACTTGTGAAAATCGACTAAAAAATACTTTACTTGTGATCCTCGGTGCTCCATTTTGGCCTCAACAATTATGATTCCCCTACCTCTGGCCTCATCTGACGTACCCCCCCTTGGGTACTGGATCCATCCTGGATCTTTTTTCTCACCCATAAACCCAATTAATCTACATCCTAACATTTTCTCAGAGGCCATCTAATAGAAAGATTTACAAAAGCAAATAGAAAAGGTTGTCTATTTGGGCCTTTTAGAAAAATTCAGACCCCTTTTCAGCTCCCCATCTACTTGGCTTACATTTTCTGGCTTCTCTTCTTCAGACTGGGGCCAGCTACTCTAATAAAGTCTAGTTAGCTGCTATTTCAGGTTTTCACATTGGAGAAAATCAGTCCCCTACTGCCTTTCACAGATTCTCTAAAGCCTTTTTAATGGGCACTTTTCTTCTTAGAACAAGACCCCCTTTCAAATCTGCAGCTAAGGTAGATCTCAATTTTTAACATGGAAAACATTGTTTTTAGTGGTAATTGCTTCTGCCAGAAGGATATCAGATATCCAAGCTCTTTTTTCCAAAGCTCATACATTATTTTTCACAAGAACAGGATTTCCTTATGAATAAATCCTTCCTTTTTTTTCTGAAGGTAGCTACTGAGACTTCTTTAAAACAATCAATCTCCCAATTTTCTTCATTGATTCTTGCAGTAAAGAATACATGCTGCATCTGCTAGATGTCCATTGACAACTGTTTTTATATTCACTGTACTAAAGACATTCAGAAAATCGATCAACTTTATATGTCCTTTTTAGAAACCACATGACCCAATTTGGTTGCTAAAGTTACCTTAACAAAGTGGTTATCTGTTTGCATTATACAGGTTTATAAAGAAAAAGGAATGACCTTATCCAAGCTAGTTGGACCTCACTCCACTAGATCCATGGTGACTTCTACTGCTTTCTTTTCAAGAGCCTCTATTGATGATATTTGTGCAGCTGCCATTTGGTCTAATGTTCATACCTTCATATCCCATCATAAACTGGATTTACCCTCAAGAGGTAGAGTGGCCTTTGGTTCAGCTGTGCTCTGGAATGTCCTTCCATGAGACCACCCATGGGTTTCATTAGCTGGGGAATTTGTCCCATCCATTGAGGACTGGATGGAAGAGACCACATCAGAATTTATGTACATACTGTAACAATAGATCTGTTATAACTGGGGGTGGGAGGATGACGTAATGGTTAAGGTGCTTACCATAAAGACACAAGGTGCAGGGTTTGATTCTCACATGGGGTAATGGAATAGGCTTTAAGTGGCCCAAACGGTCAGTTAGCCTAGTACTAAACTATGAACCTGAATTGACATGTGCCTAAGATGCATTAAGTGCACTTTTAACTCCAGATCACCTTATGTAGCTTTTTGTAGATCTTTGGGTTACCTTTTTTAGTACTATTACAATAAAGTTGTCCATTTCTTTTTCTAATGAAAACTCAATCTGAGCTTTTGATCCAAAGTCTTGTGTGACTGAAGTAAGTTCTGAGGTCTGATCTGAAGACACGATAATTTATAAGTTTACCTCCTATCTAACTTTGGCCATTCAAGATTTTGGATCCAAAGCTTTGGCTCCTCCGGTTTTCCACAACTCCCTGAAAACTCTAACATTACCGCAAATCGAGTTTGCAGAAGAAAAAAAAACAGATAACTTCACTGTAGTAATACTAAAGATAATAAAGCTTGATTTATGTTGCAACTTTTATCACACGTGAGGTGTTTTAAATTGGTCAGACCAAGAAATAATTATATAAAAGAATTTATGAATATTATTATGTAATTTCAGTGAAAAATGAGAAGAATGCTTTACATGAGCATTGTATTGGTTATCAGAATTTTAAAAAGTTTATCTTTTGTTTTAGGAATGCAAGTGGATATTAGAAATTTGGGTGTTGAGGATGAGCTTATTTCTAGGGAATGATTTTAGCAGGTGTTTTTTAATGCCACAGTTCTCCCTGGTATTAATGACTGCATTCATTTTAAGGTTGTTTTAAGGAACAAGAACAGTCAGCATTGATTGACTCTGTTGTTCTGGGATGACCTAAAACTCTCTATTCATTAATATTGTTGTTATCATCAGTCTGAAATCTCTCAAGGAGACAACAGCCCTGCTGTGGTGATCTGTGTACAATAAATGTGTTTATTTTCCAGTGAGTTCGGACTTACATCTTTACTTATAGATAAAATTAAGGTCACATGCCTAAACAAGTATTCAGTAAACTTGGTATAGACTGGCTATCAAATCCCCTTAGAAGTGCAACAATATGCCCCTGATTTACTATGGGATTTGTACAGCTCTAATTAGAAGGTGGGGTTATCTATAATTCCTAAGAGAGAATATAACAAAAAACACAAACTATGCAAAAAATAAAAAAACTAAAACAAACTAAAATAAAAAACCCTTGTATACAAATTAAACAAAACAATTATTCCTTTATTCAATTAAATAAAATTAAATACTTCAAATTAGCTTCACAATTCAAACCTGTAGGTTCTAAACTATTATATTTTAAAATGAAAGCATACTCTTTAAAAAGATGTTCTTTAACTAAACCCCCATCTTCTATTCTAAAATTCACTTGTTCCAAAATGCTGACCTGTAACAATGAAAAATCACTATTATGTTTTTCTTTAAAATGCAAAACCACAATTTTATCCTCTTTTTGATTTTTAATGCCCCTAATATACTCTAACAATTTCACTTTGAATGTTCTTTTGGTTTCACCAATATAGAAAAGGTTACATGGAGATCTTAAAACATATATAACCCCACTACTATTATAGGAAAATGATCCCTTAGGTACAAATTTAACATTATTAATTAACTTAAAAGAACACACAACATGATTACAAGCAATACAATTATTGCAACGAAAAGTCCCCAAAATAGCAAGTTGTCGGATAATAGTAGAACTAGGTAAAACAAAAGTGCCATGTACTAACATATCTTTATGATTTCTTCCAAGTGTATATGACATGCAGAGTGACTTATCCAACAATTTGCACATATCTCTATCCCTAAGAAGAAGACTCCAATAATATTTCAACAAAATGCACATTTTATCACTTATAATATTATAAGTCGTAACAAAATACATTTGTCCTTTCCTACCCATAGGACTATTATCATAAACTGTATTATTAACCTTTTCTGGTCTTTGCATAACTGCAGGTTGTAAAGCCTTCTGAATGGCTTCATCCACCACTTCTAACTTGTACCCCCTATTCAGAAACATATTAGCAGAGTTATCTATCTCAATTAAGAGAGAATATAACCTGAAAGTACTGACATCTGTCAAACACAGGGTTGCATAGCAATACAAGGGCTGCCACTGAGCAATGTTAAACTGAGGAAATAAAATGAAAGTACCATTAACAAAATGTCTAGAACTCCAGCCGGTAATGTCCGCCCCCCCCCCCCCCAAATATTCTCTGACACAGAACAACCACTATTACTCTTAACAAGTTTACTCCCTGACAAGGAAACCAACTGAAACTGCAATTAAACGCAAAAGTAGGAAAAAGTAGAGGAAGTTCACAGGGTGTCCACTTTAACAAAATGGAATTTTTATCTAACACAACAACAATGGAGAACACTCTCTGTATAACAAAATGAAGGAGCTGTATATTGCCAAAACAACCAGGTGACTAAAATTCAGAATATAATCAACTTTTAGTCAAACAAACTGAAACTGCTGTTTATTCTAGAAATGGTTAGAAAAATGGAAAAAATCACAGAGGGAACACATAGCTTAGTTAGGGGAAGGTACAATCTAATACAATAACAGTCCAGCAAATGTTTCAAACAGTGTCAGCAACATTTTTCAAACAAACTGTAAAAAACTGTAAGATTCAATAAAATAAGCTATAAATTTAAGAAAACACTCAAGAGTTCAACTAAAGTTCAGTGTGAAACAAGTACTTTCCTATTATTTATATAAAGTTTGAGCTTGGAAATCTCAGAAAAAAATTATCTCCACATGTACTTCTAGCACAGCTGTCCTGAAGTGTTTGGAAACGACATTAGGCAAACTGTCACCGGCACCTGTTAAACTGAGGAGATAGTGTAAAAAAAATAAAGTAAAATAAAATGGCAGTTAGAGCTCCAGCTGATAATGTCAGCTCCTCAGCAACAAATTCTCTGCCATGTAACAACTAATCCTGCCCTCAGCAAGTTTACAGATCAGCAAACTGCAATTAAATGTAAAAGTAAAATATAAAAGTGGGGAAAGTGAAAAGGTCAAGGTGCATACTTTAAGAAAACAGAGATGCTGTTTTTGTTGGATTAATTAAAAGTATAGCAAATGGATACAGACATTTGAATATCTATATCTGGACACTTCCTTGGTCTCACCAAGATAAGTGGTTAATCACAGTGGAACCAAATAAAAACATATTGACTTTTACTGTTTTGCTTTATACAGTGGGCAGTATTCAGCCTGTAACCTTTCCACACCAGTTCAGAAGAATAAGAATGTGATCTCTCCCAAGGATGCTTGTACACTGCAAATGGATGTTTTAAATATATGCAATAAGGTTAAAGGAAAACTCCACTAGAGTGAATAGGAGGGCACCAGTATTGCACTGTAGTGTCTCCTGCTTGCTACACGAGTGCAGTACCATTGCACACCTGCAGCTGCTACCACTGAACTCTCGTGTTTGTTTTCAACAACAAACTGTATGTATGCAAGCCATGCAATATATCTCTGCAGAAAGCTGCAGTTCACTGAATGGGAGTGAACTTACACAATATGCGTATGCACGCATACACACTCAAAACATTTGAGTTTTGTTGGTGTGAAAAAGAGAATGTGTGAATGCTCATTTGAGTGAATCATATATGGCTGAATTCAGTTTTATATAGTGTAATAAGCAGGAGTGTGCAGGAAAATTAATCTTTAAATGAGAAGGTGGTGACTGTGAGGATGTGCAAGACTGTATTAAAGCAGATGTAAATATGCAAATGTTCATGGGTTAGGGTTAGAGTAAGGATTAGGTAAGGGGATAGATTTAGTGCTGTGCTTGTTTTGTGTTGTCCTTTTGTCTTGTGTAGTGATACATTTAAGCAAAGTGTTTTCAGTAATGTAAGGTGTCGAGTTAGGGACAGGAATAGGTTTTGGGTTAGGGTTAGCACACATGAGTAAGATGGTGCAGGACAGGCTTTAAAGGAAATCTGCACAAGTCGCCAGTGTTTCATATTACAGACTTACTGGATCTGAACTCATCTGGTAAAAGTCACAAGTAAATGTCTGGCTCACTAATGAGCAAATCAAATTACAGAACATATATATTTTTTTTAATCTTGGGAAGTGGGGAAACTTCTGAAACTTGTTAACAAATCTGAACATCACTCTCTGAAACTGTATACTTCAACGAGTATAGCTAAGTTAATAATTCGAAATATTGGCACTTTAGGCAGCACTGCTGTATTTTGCCTGGCAATAGGTTAGAAAATATTTTCTAAATTTTAGTCTCAGCAGTTTTTACTATCTAACATTAAAATAGGTCACAGGTCTGGTTATTTTACAAATTTCAGAAGAGATGCCAGACTTTCCAATCCAAGCTGCCCTATCCCCAATTAGGCTGTATGGTCAAAATGCACTTTTTCTTTTAATTGAAAAAAAAATGAGTGGTATGAAAATGTTGCCCTCACTGCTTTTTGAGGATTAAATTATATAAATAAATAAACATCTGTTGGAATGGAATGATGATGCATGAATACTGACATTTATTAAGTCACAAAGTAAAAATAATGGTCTTATTTGATTTCTATTCTGGTCTTGCAGGGCACTTGAAGTGCTTAGTGCTCTTTGGCAAGTTTTTTCAAAAGGTGTGCTAATTTTACATGTCTGAGACTATTTTGTGTTTTTCAGATGCACCTCTAATTTTCTGTTTTGGTCTTCAATGACCTGTATGATAGAGATTTGGACTGCCCACCTTAAAATATGTTTAATTTAAACTTGAGCTAAAATATAAGGTGTAGGTGATCCAAGAAATATATTCTTGTAATAGTAAACCACACTAGACAGTCAAACACAATACATTTGTCTGTTTCTAGTCTAAAACCAAAGTTAAAAAGATGCACAATATGGGTTTTATATACGTACACTTTAGATGGAAAAACTGAAACATAGCATAGCAAACAGTCGAGAGAAAGGGAGCCTGAATGAAGACATGATGAAATCAGCAAGAAAAGGAGAATAGAATTGCTGGAACTGAATTAATCTTCAAGTCTTGGTGAGAACCTTCATGTGGTGGACCCTGTTTTCACAAAATCTCTCTACAATAACACTTGATATATAGTCTGTATTATATATATAGTTATGTCAAGAATCTAAATGGCAATGCTCAGATCTGCTCAGAGCTACAACAGAATGGCATTAAATATACTGATCCAAAGGATATTGCCAATATCCTGGCAGATCAATTTAGTGCCAACTTCACCCCTCTCTCACCCCCTAAAGGGCCCATCTCAATACCAAAAGATTGCCAAATTCTGGTAATCACAGCCACACAGGTAGAAACCGCACTCTCCAAAGCTAAGAATACAGCATCCATGGGACCAGATGACATCCCGGGCTGTGTACTACATGAACTACAAAATGAACTGGCACCTCACCTAAGTGTCATGTTTAATCATAGCCTCACCTCAGGCTTAGTGCCCACTGAGTGGTGCACAGCTACAGCTATCCCACTCCACAAGGGGGGATCCACCTTGGATCCTGGGAACTACTGTCCCATCAGTCTGATGAGCCTGATCTGCAAGGGCATGGAACGCATTATCATGGAACTTATAAACAAAGACATTGGCAACCTTCAAACACAGGACCCCACCCAGTTTGGGTTCGTGAAGGGCCGATCTTGTCTCCTGAACCTGACTGACTTCTTTGAATCAGTCTCCAGAGCTGTGGACAAGGGTAAGGCAGTCCACACAGCTTCTTATTTGGATCTTGCCAAGGCCTTCAACACCATCCCCCACTCTGGAATCATAGATAAACTTACTAAGCTGGGCATAAATCCCTATGTCACTCGATGGGTTGCCAACTGGCCTACTGACAGAACCCAGACTGTAAAATCAGCTGACTCCAAATCCAACTCCAGACAACTGACAAGTGGAGTGCCTCAGGGTTCAGTCCTGGGACCGCTCTTGTTTGGCATCTACTTCTCTGAAGTACAGGCCAACACTAAGGGACTCTGGCTAACAAAGTTTGCAGATAACTGCAAACTGGGAACCATTACTGAATCCCCAAATGATGTGGATATTCTACAAAAGGGCCTAACAGAAACAGATGCTTGGTGATAGAGCAATGGGCTCAAGCTTAATGACAACAAATGTATAGTTATCCCCTTTGGGAAAAACCATGTACCCATGAACTACCACATAGGTGGCAGTACACTAAAAACTGAAAGGGAGAGTTTTGTATGTTTTTTATATCTGAAGAAGCGTAGGTTATCCTACGCGAAAGCACTCATTTGTTTGTCCATGGAATAAATCTTTTTTACTTTTATCACAGAGACTTTGTAAGTGGCTTATTTGAACTTTCATTTTGGGATCGTGGTTAGACTACCGTTTGTTCTTACACTAAACACTGAAAGTGTGATTTGAGACTTAGGGACACAGGTGGACAGCCATCTCACAATTGATACCACATCGCCACAACAGTCAGGAAATCCTTCTATGTGGCACACCTCATCACTAACGGCTTTTCATCCAGAAAAGAGGAGGTCATTGCCCCACTGTACTCATCCCTCATTAGACTCATTATAGAGTACAATGCCCCATTTGGTATGTACCTCACAAGACATCTGCGACAGCTGGAAAGGCCACAGAAATACCTCACTAAAAGAATCACAGCCTAAAGCAGATGCCCTATGCTGACCGTCTAAAAAAACTCCAGCTATACTCTGTGGCATAGCGTCTGCTCAGAGGGTATCTCTGCTTAACATACAAGGCCATGTCAAACCCTGAGCTGTTGGACATGCTCCACTTAAAGTAATCCCAGTCTCTCAGAGCCACAAGCGCCAGGGATCTAAACCTTGTCATCACAATGAACAAAACATGCTGGAGGGATAGGTTCCTGACCCAGAGACTCCCCATACTCTGGAATAGACTGCTCAGACATGTCAAGCAGAGCACCTCCTTGGATCTCTTCAAAAGGAACCTTGACGGTTGGATGGGAGATAGGAAATTCACCCTGGGGATCACGTCAATCACCCTGCTTGACAGGGGTCCAGAAAAGTAAATATTGTGGGAAGAAATAGCCACGGAATTGTTATGGCTAGGCTTGTACAGGCCTTAGGGGCGATAGCCTAGTACCAATCTATGAACCTATGAACCTATATAGTATACATCATGGAGAGAGATAGGTTAAAGAATAAAAAACTGCTGGGTACACAATTTTAAGGATAAAAAAGTGCTCAATCCTGGGGTGTGCACTGGTGCCAGGACTGGAAGAAATGGAAGTGTAGAATTCTCAAGACACGAAAACATTCCAACAATGAGGTTAGGCCAGGTTCAGGAGAGAGGATGGCCCCTCTGTTCCAAAGTAGCAGTCCACGAAACAGGCCAAAAAAAGCCAAAAGATGACACAGTCAGGATAAGGAAGACATTGTGTATTGTTACGATTATAAAGAATCCCAGAATTTCCAGACAGAAGATATTCAGAAAAACAGAGTGATTAGAGTAATGAAAAACAAGGAAAAGCTGTCAAAAGTTGCAAATACAAAATTGTGTTCATTAATACAACAGAGCCATGAAAAGCATTACAAAGACAAAGAAACTTTGGGCTGCCTTGAAAAAGTGACAGAGGAAGTGTGAACATATAACAAATAAACATAGAGATTTTTGGGAAAGAAAAAGACATCTGATATGATGCAATGTTTATGCAAAGGAGAAAGCCAAACTAATCAATAAAAAAGCCATCCCCAAAGATATCTGAAAAGAAATACAGACCAAGGCACCCAGATATGGAAAATTTCACAATACAAAATATAAGAAAACAAAGTAGGAACATAGAACAGAGGATTAGTAAGGTAGAAGTTAAGCAAATAGAAGCTGAAGTTATGGAATACCTGCAAAGTGAAGGATTTAGTGTAGAAAGTCCAACACAGTAATATCACAGCATAATGAAACGAGTCCCAAAATTATGGAGAAACAGGTTGAGCTGGAGACATTTGAAGAAGAAATATTTATATTATAATATATTATAAAGAATACTTGGGAAAGAAAAGAGATTTTTATATGGTGTAATGTTTATGCAACGGCGAAAGCAAAATTAGTCAATACAAAAAAACAGCACCAAACATATTTGAAGAAAAATACAAGCAAAAGCTCCCAGATATGGAATATTTCTCAATACAAAAAATATAAAAGAGGATTAGTAATGGAAAAGTTAAAGAAATAGAAACTGAAGTTATGGATTACCCGTGAAGTGAAAGATTTAGTGTAGAAAATCCCACTCAGGCAATATCACAGCATGATGGAACAATGAATCACCAAACTAAGGAGAAACCAGTGGAAAAGGAAGCATTTATTGACTTGCCGGGTTTATATTAAAAGACCGAAGAGTTGTTTCAGCGAACACCTCTTGGTCGACACGTAATGAGCGAACACACTAAAGCGTGAACGCTCAAAACAGCAGTTTCTTTCCCTGGGAAAGAAACCACTAGCACAAACACACACACACACACACACACACACACACACACACACACACACACACACACACACTTTAAAACATAACAACGTGGGGGGCTTTGCCCCCCCCACCCCCCTAACTAAATATACCAACTCCGAGATTGCACTACAGTGAGGAAAGGGGCGAACACATGGGGATGGTCAAGATATTTCTTTCCCAGGGAAAGAAATTGCTGTTTTGAGCATTTGTGCTTTAGTGTGTTTGCTCATTAGGTGTCGACCAAGAGGTTTTTGCTGAAACACCTCTTCGGTCTTTAATATAGACCCGACTTGCCATATGATGATGCTCTGAAGCCGTCAGTAGAAAACCAGTACAAAGTTCAATTGGAGTTGCACAGCAAGTGAAGGAGCAGTAAACAGTGGCAACTCTGATGCAGGCAATGTTGTAGAGTGATAGGTCAATGAGTTCTCCATGAAGGAGCAGCAAATGATGCAGGATACAGCTGAAGAGGATATATCACAGGAAGACATTCTAAAAGTTTCTGTAGAATGGCCAAAGAAAACAGAGAGCAAATAATGTGTTCTCAGTTTAGAAAAAAATTATCTAAGGGAAGATTTTCTTGATTTAGTGGAGGTGGGATAGACATATTAAGATTATTGAAAGAAACAGATTACAGAAAGTAAATGAGATCCGAGTCTAATAAAACAGATGAACACAATGATCAGGTCTGTTAACAAAAATTCATGTGATATAACACAATAAACGGGATATGTTACTGTGCAGGTAAATAAACAGATATTCTTACCGCAAAAACATACAGCAATTAGGGAAAGTAAGGCAAAAATCCCATCATGGAAGCATCAAATAGAAAAAAAAAACTTATAAAGCAGTTAAGATCAGAAGTGTCATTGTTAGAAGAATATTGAAGAAGTAACAGATCAACAAAAATACTCAAACATAGACATGGTAAGAACAATACACAATATCAGAAAAGACCAGGATCCATCATGCACTATTGCAAATAGCAAACTAAAAATATCACCACAGGCAGAAAAACTTAGAACATATGCAGATAAATATAAAGGAAAAGTACAGAATATGGAATTCATCAATGACACAAAAAGTTTTTTAGAGAACTGAGAAAGAAAGCAAAACCTCCACCACCAAAAAATAGACACTTTTTAGAGAAATACTTATTAAGACCGTATGGAATGTAGCAAAGATTCTGAATGGACAGAAAAATTAAAAAAAAGCAGTAAAGGGTTGAAATGTACAGGGTATGAAATGGGATGTAGTAACAACCAGAGAAGTTGAAACAAAATTTAAGAAAAGCTTCTAAATGGAAAACCCCAGGCCCAAAATCAGTACCTAACATTTGGCTAAAAGTGTCAACATCTCTTACACAGTGATTTGACTCCAGGTAAGAATTACTTGCATGCTGAAGCAACCATCAACATTGTTAACAAAAGGAAAAAGGATACTCTGCCTTAAGAGTGAGCCTGTAAGCTATCCTAACAACTACAGACAACTTGCCTTCCAACGATGTACAAATTTTATATTGGAACTGATAATGACA
This sequence comes from Protopterus annectens, assembly GCF_019279795.1. Lineage (NCBI taxonomy): Eukaryota > Metazoa > Chordata > Ceratodontiformes > Protopteridae > Protopterus > Protopterus annectens. The sequence continues at coordinate 318,126,528 of NC_056739.1, forward strand.
GAGTTTATAGTCATTTAGAAGAAAACTCCATCATGGTAACAGAACAAAAGGGTGACAAGAGAAAGTCGTATGGAACAAAGGATCATTTGTTGCTAAATAAAGCTATAATTTAGAACTGTAAAAAGGGGAAGAATCTAAGTATGACATAGATAGATTACAAAACAGCAACTGGCAGCATCCCACATTCATGGATAAAGGAGTGCTTACAGATGTATAAGATACAACTAACATTGATCAATTACATTACAGTGACCATGAAACAGTGACAAACCACTTTGCAATTAAGCCATGACAAAAGGCAAATTATTACCCCAGGGATAAAAATTCAAAGGGGATATTCCAGGGTGGTTCTTTGTCACTGCTGTTGTTTTGTCTTGCCCCTAATCTGTTAAACTGTTTATTTAACAGATTAGGTCTTAGTTTTCTGGGAGTCAAATTGTAACCATCTTGTTTAAAGACTTCTCATCTAATTTTTGTGGATGACTTAAAATTGTATAGTTTATCAGATGAGGAGATGAAAACACAACAGCAAGTGGTTAAAACTTACTCGGATACAAGAATGACATTTATCCTGACTCCATGTGCAAAAATAGGAAAAAAGGGGCTGTGCATGGATGGATGGATTTGGTCTTGATAAACATACAAAAACAACACTTAAAGCGGGAAAGTTGCAGCACCAGGAAAATATCAATCTGGGACAGGAATATGAGTAGGAGATAGTGTGTGTATAAATATTTTGGAAATGATGACGGATCGGCAGTAAAACATGAAAAAAATGAATAAAACTCAGTAACAGCTACTTCAGAAGACTGAGACTAATATTGCAATGAGCCCTGATGTCTAGGAATAAAGTCCAAGCTATAAAATAATTTGGTCTTCCTGTTCTAACTTACAGTTTTGGGGTGAATGGACTTGTTCTAAAAAGTATTGGATCAATTGGGCACAAAAAACAAACAAAAAAAAAGTTTCATGCTTATGAAATGATATATAAGAATGCATGTATATCAAGATTATATTCCATGCTCTGAAGCAGAAGGGCATCCTTGGATTTGACTACATGTATACATTTGCAGTCATGGGACTGCATACATATCTGGTACCCTCATCAGATCCAAACATAGCGAAAGTTCTAAAACATGAGGAGGTGAAGTGCATGATGACCTCTCTGCTTAGTTTAGCAGAAGAATTCCTGTGTCATGCAGGGATGGAAATCAAACCAGAAGTAGACGCAAATCAGACAGGTTTGTAGGTTCATACAGAAGTACTTGGGTAAGTGCCCTTGTGGACTATTTTAAGCCTAGCCAATTTCCCTTCCAAAGGTGAGAATCAAACTCTTGTGCCTTGTGTTTATGAGGTAAATATCTTTGCCATTATGCCACCCCCCAAAAAAATGAATGTGCCAAAAAATATATATATAAGGATCAGATGAGAAGGAAAGAAATGTGAAAAAGCTATAAATATAGTGGCAAGTATAGCAATCTCCTGGAACAAGCTCATGTTAATCAGGATTTGACATGGGAATGGTTAAGGAAAAGTGAGCTGAAAAGTGTTAATAATGGCAGCCCAGGATAGTGGATTTGCATACATGTTGGTTTACAAAATGGACAAATTTAGGTTCTGGAAAAAAAAGGAAACAATAGCACACCTTGTTGCTGGATATGATACAATCATGGCAGAGGACCTGTATACTGAAAGGCACAATAAGGTGGGAAGACTGTTCATTGGGATTGTGCAAACACAACAATACTTCGTATGAATTGCAGGAGTCAATTCTGGACACATTCAAGGTACTGTGAAAAGCATTCTTGGCTAACATTTCATGAACTTTAATTATACCCTGTTTAGGAATGGGGCCCGGTCCATTCCCATCATGGCATTAGAAACTCAAGAGAAAGGACACATCAGTCAGTGATTGAAACCCCTCCTTAAAGCAAGGTCTTTATGTAACTGTTATAAATGAATTTTGTCTTCAGTTGCCATTTTTCATAGCTTTATGGTTTAATTATGTTTTATTTAATGTTTGTATTATGATGTTGTTGCTTGTTACATCGTCTCCCTTCTGATGATACTTTGCAACATTTGATAGGTTGTAAGCCCATGTTTGTTCTTTAAATAGTGGCTCTGATATGTGTGGCTTATAACATCTGAAGAAGCAGCAATTTAACTGTGAAAGCACTAACGTATCAAATAAAAGCTGTTTGGCAACTGTTGATAGGAACCGCTCCATTGTCTTGACTCATTTATATGGTTGTTTGGACTGGATTTTTGCTTTTGAGTGAATCATTCATCCTCCTTGCTGGATTTGTAGTAGTTCATATTGAATGTATGCCTACTGAAGTTTGAATTTCCTAATACATCACTTAAGTAAGGAGATAATGGGAGACCAGGAATTACAAGGATTATGCTTGTGACTGTTTTTTATGTGTGAGTAGAATTCTTTTTTTGGCACTATGTACTTCTTTAGTAAGGTTACGGAGTTGCTCAAAGCATAATAAGTCGTACTGGGTTTTGTCCCTTTGCCACTCTTGCCAGCCTTTGTCTCCTTTAGTAATAAGAACTTTAGTTGATTGTGAAAGCATTGGGGAGTGATTTATTTTGATTCTTTTTTTTATGGAGCGGGACTAGGCTAACAAAGATGCTGAGAAATGTATAGTTGAAATAATGTACAGCTTCATCTATAAGGAGTTTTTTTTAATGAGGACCAGTCCATGGCAAGGAGTCATTGAATGAATTGGGTTGAAATTAGAGAGATTATGGACTTATATGTGACTGTGTTCATTAGTGAGATGGGTGATAATCTTGTGGGTAGGAGGTCACTTAAGTATCTAATGGTGTGCCAGCCCTGGAGAAATTGATAGGACTGGATACTGGAATCCAGTCAAGGGTTGAGCATTGTTCACTAGATTTATTAGATCTGGTGGGGTGTTTGTTTAAATTGTGTAAAATTAAATGGGTTTAAGCTGGAAACAGGGAAGTACAGAGTTAGTTTTGCCAGTCTATGTTGACATTCTCAAGAAGAATAATTCCAATATTGATTGTGCTGGATGTCTAGGAAAGAATATTTTTCAGAATAGGAATGTTGTTGCTGGGAGGCATGTAGATTACAATCATGTAGATTTTTTTCCATTTAATCTTAGGAAGTATTTGAGAAAGTTGGTATGGTATTCTTGTATGGCATAATGTTCAGAGTTTTTTAAACATGAAGCATATTTATTAAATTATCACATAATATAGGCAATCATTGATTTATTTAAATGAAAACAAACCATATTGACCTAATTTTAGTTGCAAACATTATACATCACAAACCATATTGACATAATTTTAGTTGAAAACATTATACATTACAAACCATATTGTGCAAACACTCATAATCTATCCAGTCATTGTCAGTCAAACATTACATAGCTCATTCAAATCCTGCCTTCTTTTAAACCTTGTTCCTCCTCTGCATGTATTCTTCCCATAATTCCCATTTTTCCTATGTAATTTGCACCTACCCTCTTCTAAAGATCCCAATTCCAGTTTTTTTTTCTCTGTTACTATATTCACTACTTCTAGTAAAGTTGGTTTAGAATTTGATTTCCATTTTCTCGCAATTGCTTTTTTGGAGACCACAATAATTAGACTTAGCAAGGCCTTACTATGTCTAGGCAATTTTGATTCTGTATCATAACTCAAAAAATAATTTCCTTAGTAACAACAATTTGCTCACCCAGCATCTCTGACAGAGTAGTCTGCAGCAAATCTTTAAATTCTGTCAACTCATTACACCCCCAGAAAATATGTTCCCAGTTGCCTCTTTCTTCCCCATCACATCTCCAACATTTGCTGTCTACCTGAGGACAACATCTTTTGAGTCTATTTGGGGTATAAACATACCTATGTAAACACTTCCAAGCAAAGGGCCTAAATCTTCTAGACTTTGTTGCATATTTGGGAGACATACATATATCCTCCCATTGATTCTTTGTCAATTGCTTATCCAGTCTCTCTTCCCAATCCTTTCTCACCTCCTCCAATTGATATTTACAGTTAGCATGCAATATTTTGTATGCTCTAATAATTATTCATTTTTTACCAGCAACTTCTGTTTTAGATTCTACTAAAGAAACTTGACCAATGCTGGTCTTTCTCTTAGGATCCTCCTGTTTCTTTCTCTTTGCCTATACTCTGATATTAATCCTTGATAGGGAAGGCAATCTCTAATGTTCAGAGAGTTAGGGTAAATTAGAGCTATTCCACCTGTCTTACTTTTTATTGTATGATTTCTGAGTCTATTATAGCCAGTGGTTGAGACTTCTGAGTCTTGTGTGTTAGTTGTTCCAGAAACTTGACCTAGACCTAAGATGTCTGGGAAGTATTGTGTTTCCAGGAGTGAAGGTCTGCAGTTTAGTTACATATGCTATGAAGGTTTATTATGGTGAAAGTTAATGTTTTTGTTGGGCTTGTATGTGTTGGGGTTAGAGTTTGACCTGGGTTTAGGGTTAGAGATGGACAAGGGTTTGGGTGAATATCTCCACACTGAGAGATATTGATGAAGATGCTATATTCTTGGTGTGTTTTTTTAGTTGAGGCAGGTATTTTTTTAAAATTTTATTATAAGCTTAGCAGGTTGTGGATGTAGTAGTATTTGTTTGAAATAGTGGGAGGGCTCTGTAATAAGTAGGGTTGGGAGGATTTCATGGTAGCTAACAGGCAAAGGAGCCTGCATGATTTTTTGCAGGGGGGGGTGCAAACCCAGAGCCCCGGCCATGCAGCTCCATCCCCCACCCACCCAATCAGCCATTCCAGTGTCCCATTACTTGGCTATTTCTCCCCATTTGTCATAGACACTGTTCAAATGTCTGTGTGCATACTATTTTATGCTTTACTTCTACAATGATTACAGATATCTGGATTTCATTTACAACTTTTATTTCAAATTTTATAGCACAAACACTGATAGACATTTACTAAACCGAAACAAAGCAATAGTCTTATAATGAAAACAGACAGCATTAAAGCTGCTCTGCCTTTAAAACCCACATTCACTGAAACAGCATTGAAACCCACATTCAAAGAAAATGCATCTGGCCAGTGGCAGGGTAAGTTTACCTTTGCACACATTTTTAGAACCATGCAAAAGTTCTTTGATTCACCTTCCTGACTGTTTTAATTATACTATACAATAATTGAATTATATCTCTTGTATAATACAGCATCACTTGTTAGAGTGTGTTTTAAATTTATAGTTCTGAACATTTTTCCTTTAAGCAATGAAACAAATCATATGAACCAATAATGACAACCTGCCCAATTCAGATCATTTCAACCATAAAGGGCCACTCAAACTTCTGTCATACAATCCACCAATATCAATCAATATGCAGAATCCCTGCAGAAGTAGAAGTCATCTGAATAATTCCACATTAAAGAGATCTGAAACCAATGAAGAGGTTGTTGCTAGAAAACAACTTTATAATTCAGTTTTTCATTTACAAATTCAGTGCCTGTTGCCCTTGAAGAATAAATTGCCCATGTTACATTAAAAGAAATGGTAAGCTGTTATATTGCAATAAGGAATGAGTGGCAAGCTGAAAAACAGGTTCATAGTTATTAGGTGTCTTATCCAAAGGACGACATACTAAGGACTGCAGTACCATACCCCCTTAAAATGCAAATGTACATGCTATAGGAATAGAACCTACAGCTCTTTGCATCAAGATGCAAGTATGCTACCTGCTGTGCTAACACTGCTTTAAAATTCTATACCACAATAATGATACCATTTGCTAAACAAAACAGTTGCACATTTTAAACAGACTTAGCATGAGCAGTGGTAACCTTTGCTTGCCTTGAAGCTCACAATTCCTTGAAAATGCACTTGAAAATAAATTCCACCTGCTAGATCTAACTAGGGCATCTTTCTCTCTCTCTCTGACTCTGTCTGTCTTTTTTTCAAACACACACACACACACACACACACACACACACACACACACACACACACACACACACACACACACACACACACACACACACACCTCAACTTCTTAGTGCAAGAAATCTGGACAAAGCCTAAAATAAACAGGGACTTATTATAAATATTGCTTTCATGAACTTATAATAAAATTGCTAGAATAACAGGATTTGTGTTGGTATGCACTTTCCTAAAGGATATGATGTCTAAAACTATTTAGCAACTTCAATCCTTTTTAGGAGGAATATATCAGGCAAAAATCTGGACATTCTACAAAAACCTGTACAGCTGAGCTATATGCTACCTCCCTTAGAGACTTTGTCAAACTGTCCTCCTTTCCACATATTTTTACAATGTTTACTCATTCCACCCTTGACAATGTACATAAATAGATTTTATCAAAATTACAACAACTTTAAACTCTGTGTGAACTTGGTGTTTTTTTTTGACAGAAAGGTATAAAGGAACTCATGGTTATGTGTATAGTTGAATCTCTCTGTACTAAAGTACTCCCTGCCATGATGCTGCTTTAATAGTGTGTTTGCATTCAGAAACGTTTACAGTTTTTATACTGAATTGTATAGTTACATGGATTAGAAAATAACCAATTTCCTTTTCAGAGCCTAAGCTAAAACGTTCACTCCTTACAAGCACTCCTTCCCCTGGAAAACATCTATATATGCATCATCACAGAGACCTAGTTCAAGACTGATGACAGCACTCCTTTAATGCAGAATTTCAATACGTGCCACAAGTTCAGGCCTACCACCTTAGATGAAAGGGTGATGGTGTCTACATATTCTTAAAGAGCAATTCATCTTCAGACTTGCTAGGTGAGGTAATGATGTGGAACTCCTCTACATCCAACTTGGCATTAACAAAACTCCTTACTCTGTCATACCTAACTATAGGTCCCCTCTATGTACCCCCATCATTCCATATCTCCTACCTAACTAATATGGTGTCCCTATGCATTAAGCCAACACCATTATTCTAGGAGACTTCAATCAATTACTCCTCTATTAACTGAGAAACTTGTATATCCTTGAGTATGTATTCCCAGACAGTTCTGGATTTCATCAATACAGGATATCTGGATCAGTTAGTCTCTACCCAAACAGGAGTGATAAAATCCTGGACTTGGTCCTTAACAATATGGGACAACTTTGATGTCCAACTGCCACTTCCTCCCTAGTTAAACTGGATCACAAACCAGTCACATTCATTAGAAGACTGAAGCCAAAAGCATCTTCCAATACCTCTGTTTTCAAAGATTATGCTAAAGTTAATCTACTATAACTAAGTGATGGCCTGAATTATGTGGAATCATTTACTGTCAAATCCTATGCACATGTAAATAGCTGCATAGACACATCTATCCCCCAATGAAGTAAATAGAAAGCCACATTTAAGAACAATTCCATTTAGTCGAACCCAGATATAAACAGGCTCTGTAATAAAAGAAAACTTATTGCCTGCAAAAATAAATTTAACTCTCAAGATGCTAAGGATACTCTTGCCAAACTTAATAGGGAGCTTGTTACCCTGATCAAATCAATCAAAGTCAGATATGAGGTAAAAAATAACCAACTTGGTGAAGGGTAACCAGAAAGCCTTCTTTAACTATGTTAGAAATCTCAGAAACAATTTGCAGCACTGCATAGAAATAATAGTAAATTATTTTAAATTTCTGGACATATGCAATTTACAGCACTTTACTACTTAGACAAAGGAGGTAGATGGGTGCCAGAAGTCACAGTTTGAAAAAGAAATTAGCAAGCATTGGTTTAAATCAATTTCTCTGCAGTTTAAGCACGACCTAATGTACAGATTGTTATAGGGAATAAAAGACTGTTTGCCAACACCACATTCAGTTTCTGAAGCAGGTAGGACAAGGGAACTGTAACAATGCCATTAGAGCAACTGAGAAGACATACAGGAACACATCTCAGGCTGACCTAGAAACTTTGCAACAGCATAATGCACACCAGCAAATCTATTAAGATACAGAGACTTATTTTATTAAAATGCTGTCACTAAAGTAAATGAATGAGAGTGCTGCCTGCAGTAGTTAACAGTAGTTAACTGGACTCCAAATTTTTGAAAAGAAATAAAATGAAGGAACTATGTTATCATTTGTTAAAGTAACAGAGACATAACCAACAAATTAGTATTAAAATTACCGCTATAATAGTTTAATTCTCATCAGTTTATGGCTTATGGCGAATGTCTGAGAACACAGTTATCTTAAATAATACATCTGCAGCAACGAAAAACACAAGTATGAATGCAGAAGGAAAAAGAACAGATACCGTATACAAGGATAAAGTATTCAACATAGATACAATACAACTCATTCTAGATTATGACTTCAAAATAAGGAGGGATGTTCCAACAGTTCCCATTTTAAGGAGTTCCAAATCTTGTTAAAGGGTTGCATATTAGCCATCTAGTTCAAACCCAGAATTCTCTGCAGTACATAATTTACAACAATCATATTACACGTGGCTTGCTACCAGATTGATAAAGCATGAGACAGTCCTAATATGATCCTTACAGGGCACTAAAAGGTCCCTATAGCTAATAATTTTAATATTACACATATCTTTGTGTCCACAGAAATAAACCTACCTTATACACTCCTGGCCTCCACGTTGATTAGTTTCCTTTCAATATTCCTTTTTCACTCCCAAATGGCCCACTATCTGCCCACTATCTATTGTTCTATCAGGTAGTGGTAAACACTGCCTGCACCTTCTCCAATGGTGTAGACAGCTGTGAAGCACAAATTGTGAGCACTGGCGCTGACAGAGACTTCCAGCACATGCTGTTGCCATTCCTAACATATATTCTGTTATGTAAAGCACAAATCTTAGCACTGAAAATGGGCAAGCATAACAGCATACTGCCACGTTTTTATAATTTTCGGTATACATACACAAATACATAGACTATAGTGACTGCATAGACACACAAATACATAGACTATAGTGAGTGCATAGACACACAAATGTGTTTCTGTATGTGCGTGTATGTCGTACTGTGGCCCCTAGTGACCGGTATGGGGTGGTGTGGATAAGGAAGAACCCATGCATTTATCCCAAATGAGACCACCACACACACTATTCCTATAAAAAGGAAGGGCTATGTAGAAAAAAGTTACTGTAGGGAGGTCTACTGAAGAGACAGTAGCTAATGTAAAAGATAAAGAGACTCATTGTGAGAGATGGTAGCCACAGAGCTTCCTTTTATTGTCATGCAAAAATCAGGAACTATTGGAGGATATCAGACAGAAATTTATTGGAAACAATCTGATAGGGAAATATCTGTAGATATACTTGGAGAATTAGCAGAACTGCATTTATGGCACTTATGAGGATGTATCTATGTTTGGAGAAGAACTAGAAAACTTAGCTTGATTCAAGATGGGGAGGGGGAACAAGAACTTTAAAACATTTTTGAATGACTATGAAGTAGAGCCATGTTAGCTTTCATAAGGTGTTAACTCATTGCAAATAAACTACACAAAAATTAAATATTTTCCAGTGTGCATTTAATAATACCCTTTTTAGCAGGCAAAGATTGGTCTAAAATATACCAAACTAAAATCTTTTGAGCTCCTGCATTTCTGCTTGTAGTGTTAATTTTAAGTGAATTGGTTCCTTATTATAAAACTGCTGCTGTGTAGTACCATATTCACCTGCAAAGACAAAGAAATGAGTGTGTACTGCTACCTTTTTCACAAAATATGATTTCTGCCATCAATAACAATTTAATAGTATATTTATAAGTTACTGTGCCAACAAAATGACACATGGGTCTGCTTCTGCATACTACCCGGCCAGCATACTGTAAGTAACACAACTAAAAAACATCTAAGTTGCATGTTGAGCAAAGAGTCTCTGTAAACATACAGTATACTACTGAAAAGTACATATTATGTTGCCACACACCTACCTGTCATTTGTACATTTGCCCGTGAAATCCAGTCCAAATGTCTTCTTTTGTAATTCAAATTTCACATGGGTACAAAAGATGAAGATGTAAAACATCAGTCAAACAGATGCAAAAGCGTATGTGTGACTAAGGGCGTTCTTAAAAAAGAATGCCCTAAAAAAAAAATGTTTTTTTTTTTTTAAATTAAAAGAAGATTAATCTACCACTACCAGCCAGCCGATTCCAGGGGGGTGCAAGTGCACCCCCTTGCACCTGCCTGCAGGCGCTCTTGCTAACAGGACTAGGATAACTTGAAAGTAGGGCTTGTTATGTTTATACTATATATTACTGGTGAGACTGGTAAAATGTGATTTTACATAGAAGCAGGAATAGTATGCTAAGGAATGAGGAGAGCATCATAATTGCTGGGGGGAGTGGTTTGAGTAAAGTTAAGGCTGAGTAGGTGAGGCTAAAGACTGTAGGTGGAGTGGGTGAGAAGAATAGGGAGGCTCAGAGACAGTTGAGAGATAATGTATGGTAAAATCAGAAAGGGACTGTGCAGATATTAGTAGAAGAATTGCTGTTGGGCTTAGCTGAGGTGAAATCAGGGTGGATATTTAGACAGTAGATAATTGGGTATAGAGGGGTGGGTATGAATAGGGGTAGGGCAGGGGGAGTGAAGTGAGCCCAAGTGAAGCATGGGCTAATGGAGTGACCTACACCGGGCATCAACTGAGTTGCTAGAAAGAAAAAAAATCAGTTAATAAGGTAAGTCCTAAGTAATTCCTTACTAAAATACCTGAGGCTTTGTGTAAAAAATACTTTTAACTATTGTGGCAGCTTATTTTATTTATTTAACATTTGTTGACCGGGAAAGTCCAACTAGGTTCCACAGATCCTGTTTTCAGCGGAGGCCCGGGGAGAAATGCTCCAGAAGCATGTCTTTAGAATGTGGGAGGAAACTGGAGTACCCAGAGGAAACCCACGTGAACGCAGGGAGAACATGCAAACTCTACACAGAAGGCACCCCAGCCGATAATCAAACCGGAGAACCTCTTGCTGTGAGACGACAGCATTAACCGCTGCACCACTGCGCCACCCCTTATTTATTGTAGATAAATAACAGTAGGGAGATTTCACAATCCACATGTGAATAAGGATATATAAATTTGATGTGGTACTAATTATGTTGATAAAAAATTAAAAATCAGCTTGTTTAAGTGTAAAAACTTAGAAGAATCCATTGAGAAGGGGTCAAGTTTTCTTATTTGCTTGCTCCCTATTTGGTTTACACAATCAAAAATGTAAGAGAGGTGCTATAAGCAAGCCATTTCAGTAGCTTTTCTATTACAATTAGGAAATATTTTAAAATGTTACAGAAAAAGTGAAACTCTATGGTTTACTACTCAGTGCTGTATGCATCCCAGTGAAACATAGAGGATGGAGAGGTTTAACTCAAATATCTTCCAACTTTGTAGAAAAAAAGATTGCGACATTGGAAAAATATATACAAAATTTAGTCTGACTGTGTTGACTTAAATGTCCTTGGAAGGAGAATCTTGTGAACTAGAAACATAACTGGGTGTCCTGAATTATTTGAGAGGTGGAAGTCCTGTGAGTCTGGTAGGTTGGGAGATAATGAGATGTTCAGAGAGAAACTGCTGCTATACTTACCTAGGAATAGAATGAGAAGACAACAGGTAAAACAAAGATAAGTAATTAATTCCAAGGAAGTTTGAAGTTAGGGGCTATAACAGAATAAAGATATTTGAAAAAGGAAAACAAATAGTAAGTTAATGTAACAGCCCACTCAATGATTACTGAAGCAGCTATGACGGAATCATGATGATAAAGTGAACTCATCATCATTCCTTTGATATTCTTTGTTTAACAGAAACATGGCTAAAACCCACTACACAAGATGTTGAAATTAATCCATCTGGGTACAACATCTTGAGACAAGACCGCAAAATAAAAAAAGGAGGGGTGTTGCTATCCTCTATAAAGAAGGGCAACAAATATCTATACTAGATCTTGGTTCTTCCTCTGAAAAAAATGCAGAAATCATTAGCACCAAACTTCAACTTAATCCCAGCAAATCCCTAAATATAATAAGTATCTATTTGCCTCCAGGTAACAACATCACCACTCTGGAAGGTATCCTTGCTGAACTCTCCACAAAAATTCCCCAAGAGACAATAATTCTTGGAGACTTAATATAGACTGGAAGGACTGCTCTACTTAATCACCAACCTCCCATATTAACCTTAATGGCTTCTCACAAACAATTAACTCCCCAACCAGAATTAATAAACCCAGTAACAAAGAATCCATCCTAGACTGAATTCTAATAAATAACCACCAACAACTCTATAATGTAAGGACCCCCTCTGACAATTTAAGTGACCATTCTCTTACTTACATAATCAGGCAAAGGTCAAGCTCACACAACCCAACCATATATAAAACAATAAGAATCAACAGAAACTTTAACCCCAATAACTTCCAAGCTGAACTAAAAGAATGTGATTTGTCACCTATAAAATACCTCCCACTTGACAAAGCAACAAACTACTTTAACTCAAAATTCTTAACAATCCTTAACCACCATGCGCCAAAGCATTCCATCAAAATTAAATCTAAACCCGCCCCATGGCTTACAAAGAAAACCAGGCAGAAAATTCAACAGAGAAATAATGCTTGGGCACTATGGAGAACAACTAAAAACCCTGTAGACCAAGAACAATTCAGGCAAAAAAGAAATGAGACTAAGAAAGCTATACTCAAAGATAAAAAAAAAATGCTTTTACTTCCACCTCCAACAGACCAACCAAAATAATCCACAAAAGTTCTGGGCTAGCATAAACAGACTACTTCATCCAGGCCAATCCGCAACACCACGCCCTATAGGATCAAATTCCGACAATCCAAAGCAAACTGATAATGCTTTTAATACCTTCTTCACTGAGACCATCCAAACACTTGCTAATCAACTAACAGCAGATAGCTCTGCCCTTCCAACCAATACTACTAACTCTCTCCCAACTCTAAACCTGCAACCTGTCCCAACTTCCCTCGTCTGCAACCTCATAAGTAAACTAACCCCTCAGCTGACCAGCTACCTGCTGAATACCAGCAAAAGGCAGCCAGAGTCATAGCTAATCCTGTATCATTGCTGAAAAATAGAACCATACAAGAAAGCACTATTCCCACCATCTGGAAAATCTCCTACATTATTCCCCTACACAAGGGAGGAAACTCCAGAGAATATTCTAACTATCGTCCCATAGCTCTACTTTCCTCATTAGCTAAAATAATGGAAAAGTGCATCCACAGACAGTTACTAGACCACCTACACCAGAACAATTTACTGGCCAAATCTCAATATGACTTCAGGCCTTTCCACAGTACAACTGCACTCCTATCCTTCACTGACAGCATCAATAAAAACTGTAATAACAATCTTCTTTCTTCAGCACGTTTCATCAACCTTTCAAAAGCATTTGACATTGTCAACCACCACTTACTTCTCAATATTCTAAAATCATTCTCTCTGGACCCAAAGACTATAAAATGGTTCCAGTCCTACCTTGATAATAGACAGCAGGCAGTGCTATGGGACAACAACCTCTCATCCCATCTCCCAGTTACCTTAGGTGTTCCTCAGGGCTCTATATTGGGCCTCCTCCTTTTCTCAATATTTATCAATGACCTCAACCTAGCTATTCCTTTAACTAACTGTGTACAATACGCAGATGATTCGACAATAATCTGCTCAGCTAAATCTCAATCCCAACTACAGACTCTAACTCAGACAATGTTCAATAAAACAGAAAATTTGTTTCTATAATGCTGCCTCCTCTTGAACCCCCAAAAAAACAAACTCCTCCTTTTCACTCCTACCCATAAATCACTCCCATTGAACTTTTCAGTCTTATCCAATAATGGTACACTCGTATCTCCTGATCCAACAATTAAACTTCTAGGGGTAACCATTGATAACAACCTCAAATTTGAAACCCATATCAACAATACCATAAAAACTGCCAACAGGAAACTAGGCTCCCTCTATAGGATAAAATCCTTTCTCTCCCCAGTAGCCAGAACCACTATTGCTTATTCCCACCTTATCTCCACACTTCTTTATATTTCTTCCATTTATACTAAATTGTCAAAAAATAACCTTAACAAGCTAGCCAACGCTTACAATAGCATTGCCAGATTTGCTACTGCTTCCTCCTTTAGGACCCATCACTGCCATAATCTGAAACAATTAGGCTGGTTAGAGCATCTGAATCAGATTCACTTTAAACAACTCACCATTGTGCACAAAACCCTTTTTTGACCTACCAATACCCCAATACTTGCTAGTCTCATTACCCAATATAAGAACCTTTCAACTTTATGCTCATCTAATAAACTACTTGTATCAACATGTAAATCTAATAACATGGCAGGAGATGCTCTGTTCTCAAATGTAGTTGGAAAGTATTGGAACCAACTCCCCCATGAACTTACATCACTGTCCTCATTTACACTTTTTAAACACAATCTGAAACTCTATCTTAAAACCTATTGGTTATGTCCCTGTGCAAATCCAGACTAATCTCATATTATATCCCAAATACCATCTCTTAAGACCTAATTCCTGCTCTGTCTGTGTCTTTTTAGATCAAGGCCTATCCTTGGCAAAAACATATGTTATCCTAATAGATATTTTAAATTATCTCTAGTTAAATTCTTCTGCATATAGTTCTAAAGCATCCTACCTCAGGCAGGCAGCAAGTATTGTTTAAACTGTGAGCATTGCTGAACTGTTGAAACTTGAAATATGCATTTGTTTAACAATTACTTTCTAGTTACTAATGAAGTCTTGTACATAAAGTCTAAAATATCTTATCTAATGCTTGTAACATGTTTTTGTATAAACTGTGAAGATTCCTGAACTGTTTAAAATGCGTAGTATTTAACTGTATAACAACTAGTACCTGTATGTTAGTAGTCTAGTAATCTCTACTGAAAATGGACATAAATCCAGTTAGACTATCCCGGTCAACAAATGTAAAATAAATAAATAAATAAACTCTTCAGAGGAGCATGGCATTGGCAGGCAAATGCAGAACATTCATCTAAAATTGCATTAATTGCAGACACCTTAGCTGGCAAACCAATTCAAAATCATATCACAGAGTCAATAATTTCAAATATTCAACAGTAGCTGCTGTTGATAGTGTGTAATGTTTCTTTACAGAATTACAATAAACACACTAATTATATCAAGTAAAATTGGGCTATAAAAAGAATACAAGTCAAAATTAGATTATTCCAATATGGTTAAGCTTTATGCTTATATAGTATCTAAGCCTGGCTGCCCTGTATGAGATTGTTTAGAGGCTAATGCTAAACATTTGGATTGTGCCAGAAGACATATTTACATACAGGTAAAAGAATTTGGGCTACAGGCCTGAGGACTAAAAATCAGGAGTTTGGCACTGAAACACCATAATGAGGCTTTGCTGGTGATTTTAATGGAATAACTATAACTAACATCTATAACCTAGCATCTAAATAGCAGTATATAGCTTTACTCAAATTAAAAGTGCAACAGAATGCTACTGCACAAACTAAGCTACATGTAGTTGTCAAATCTCTCACAAAATAGTACTGCAAATGAACATAAAGAAGCTACCAGCTGTTACAGTTCTGTACAGGATGCGTTACTGCTATACCAAATTAATCCGAGAGATTAGTAACAAGAACAATGTTAACTGACACTTTAATAGCAGCAGACTGTGCTATATTGTGCAATAGTTACACCTCATGAGTCAAAAATGTCAGTAATTGAAAAAAATACTATAATATGTGTAACTCATCTGGTCAGGATAAAACAGATGAGCATTCGTGGGTTTTGTTCAAGCAGCTTTATTATGTACAAACACATCAGGATTGAGGCTTAATAACTTTAACTTAGATAAACTTGTAAACAAACTAGCTATCACACATACATGCTCACTCTCTGGCTGCCCTCCCAAAATGGCACTGAAGTGAGCACGTGCTTGCTATTTATATGCACGTGCTGTCCTTGGAAATGCTTCTTAAAGGTACAAAACACACACACTATTCTACATCTAAGACTATCTCTGCTGAATGTTCAACTTTGGGGGCAGGAAGTAGAAGTTAAGACACGTTCTGCAACACAAATATTGTCTGGATTGCTCTGAGAGCTAGAGTCTGTATCACAGGAACAATGCTGCAATATTGATTCTGATACAGGAAGATGATGTCTACAATTTCTCCTGTACACCACACCCTCAGATTCCATGAAGTAGGATCTCAGCTCAGTACATATACCTGTTACTTGACCAATACAGTCAAAACCTTTCGCCGTTTGTATCCTCACTGTTCTCTTTTCAATGGACGAAGAAATATGCTTGATTTATCATAGTTAGACTTATGGAAAGAATGCTTTTTGAATAGTTGAGACATTATTATTCTGTTGTTCTTTGCTTTAGGCCTCAACAAACTGGAACTGATAGGCAATGTTGTTCTGGTTTGGCTAGATAGAAGTCTCTGAGCAAGCGAGCCATGTATATCGTCACGGGGTATGATTCTGAGATTGAGACATTGGTATTATCACACTTTGACTTCTCTAGTAATTGCTTTGCACTTTGTACTGCACTTTCAGTTAGTCCATTTGACTGCTGATATTCTGGACTACTAGTAACATATACAAAGTCCCGTTCTTTTGCAAATTTCTTAAACAACTGACTGGTAAATTGGGTACCATTGTCAGAAATAACTGTGTGAACTACTATGGCTTCAGAAATGACATTTCAACTTAGTGATAACAGCAGTGGACATTAGATTAGGTAGTAAATCAATCTCAAACTAGTTTGAATAGGAGTGTACCAACACTAAGTAATGCTGATTGTTCCACATGAATATATCAATGGCTACTGTTAACCAAGGTAGTTCAGGAACTTGACTTAGATGAATTGATTCTTTTTTCCAAATGCAGTTTAGTACTATTGCATACTGAAAAAGAAGAAAGTACTTTATCAATGTATTTTGCTAGAGAAGGCCAAAATACTAGTCCTCTCACCCTTCTTTTGGTAGATTTGGAGCCTGGGTTACCATGATGCAAAATATGTATGTATTCATGTTGTAAGGAAGCAGGAACAACAATTTTTGGACCTTTGAAAATAATGCCTTCTTCCATCAACATCTCATCTTTGTAAGGAAAATAAGATTGCACATCAGGTGGTACACTAGATTGCATTGATAGCCATCCAACATTAATGTAGTGGTTTAGCTTTTGCAAAACTTGATCAGTCTCTGTATGATCTCTCAGCTCATCAAGTCTTGTGGTAGAAAAATTATGCACTTCCATTACATCAAAGTCAAAATTCTCTGCATTAAGCTGTTCTGTTGTATTTCTTGGTGATCTGGATAGGGTATCAGCAGATAAAGAAGTCTGCCTTTTGTTTAGACCATTTTGAAGTTGTACCTTTGCAATTTGAGCATTATTCTTTGTAATCTCGCTGGAGCAGAATGTATAGACTTCGTTAAAATAGTAACTAGAGGTTGGTGATCAGTTTCAATCTGAATATCTTGACCATGAATACAATCATGAAATTTTGAACATGCAAATACTATTGCCAAAATTTCTTTCTCAATTTGAGCATATTGCATTTCAGTTTAGGTAAGAGAGCTAGATGTATAGGCTACTGGTCTGCCTTCTTGAAGAATAACTGTGCCAAGACCAAATTTTGAAGCATCACAGGAAAGAGTGGCTGATTTACTGACATCATATTAGCTTAATGTAGGTGGGGTGGCAGTTTTCTGCTTAAGGCCTTGAAATGCTCTCTGGTACTGTTTCAACCAAGACTATGTAACATCTTTGCACATTAGATCTCTCAAAGGCACTGCCAGCTCACTGATGTATTGTATAAACTTGTTTAGATAGTTCACAATACTAAGAAGACATTGTATAGCTTGAACAATCTGGTGCTGGCATCTCAAGAATGGCTGCTTGCTTGGATGGATCTGATCGCAAGCCAATGATAGTAAATAAATGACCTACATGTTTAACTTCTGGTAGTCTGAATTTGCACTTCAGAGGACTGAGCTTTAAGTTTACTTCATGTGCTCTTAAGGTTTCTGTCATGCTCTACTTCACCACTGCTTCCGACCAATAAATCAGCTACTATTATGGCACAAAGATAACCCAAAATAAATTGCTCCATCCATTGCAAACTGAAAGACTTCACTTGCAGAATTTATTCTAAATGGCATGCTGAGAAATCTCTATATTCCAAATGGGGTACTGAATGTAGTATGTAATGAAGATTTGCAATCAAGCATCACTTGCTAAAATGAACTTTTTGCATCCAAGACAGAAAAAACAGTGGCTTCCTTGACTGTACACATAGGATGATGAGGCCTCTTTAGTGCTTTGTTCAAATCTCTTGGGTCAATGCATATCCTGATTTTGTCTGAATCTTTTTTGTGGGTTGCTACCATGGATGACACCCTTTCAGTTGGTTCTGTAACTGGACAAATTACACCTTTTTATCCAACTGAGCTATGATTTTATCCTGCATAGCTATCAGAACTTGTCTTGCTGGTCTGACCACTGGACTGACCTCTGGGTCTAACTTCAGAGAATACACAACTGGAAGCTTGCCTAACACGTCACTGAAAACATCAGCATACTCTGAAAAAATAGCTTCAGTAAAATTGAAACTGGGACATGTGCTTATATGATGAACTTCTTTAGCAAAGGAAAGCAAATTCATTCTCAAACTGTCTCTGAGACCTAATAATGACTGCACAGGTCTTCTTGCACATAGAGTAGTAAGCTGTAGCAGTTCCTAGCCAAATAACATGAAAGCACTACTGAACCTTTAGTTTGAATTTCTTCACTTCCATAAGCAACACGTTTTGCACGACTGACCACATTATGTTTCTTACCAGCTCCCACCTTAGCAAAAGTGTCTGCTGATATAACATTACACTTTGAACCAGTGTCTACTTTGAGCTCAGAGGATTTACCATTGATCTGGACAGTACAAAACACTTCATTCTTTGCCAACACATTTACTGCATCAACCTTTTCACCAATTACTGACACATCATCTATGTAGAAAGCAGAGTTGCAACTGTCTATATGATTAACTTGCTCTTTTAAGTGACATTTCTTTATGACTGTGTGAGGTTTACTTGATTTGCAAAACTTGAAAATGGTTCCATGTTTTATACTTGTGGCATTGCTGACCAAATGCTAAGCACTTTTCTCCTATAGACTCATGATTGGCACCATAATTGCGACAGCTAACAATAACGCTTGATTTGGGTTTTGCGGACTCACCCTTGTACTGCACTGAACAGGCCCTTTTCTTAGAACGTGCTGAAAATCTATGAGCTTTACCTGCTACACTCACAGGGGTTACAGCTGCCATGTGCTTAAGCCTCCTTCTGCTAGCCACATGATGCATGCTGGCTACATTTGCTCTGGAGGCTGCTGAAACCAGGGTCTTATCATTTGCAAGCATACTTGTGTGCCTTTCTGTAACTTCATGGATTTGACAAATCTCAATAGCTTTGCTCAGTGTTAAATCACTGTCACAAAGCAAAATATTTCTCACTGCAGCACTATTAATACCACACACAAGTCTTTCCTTTATTAACTCATCTTTTAAGCCACCAAACCTACAAATTTTAGCTTTGTTTCTCAAGTCAGTAATATAAGCTGCAAGAGTTTTTCCTTGCTTTTGATCTTTTGTGTAAAACAAATGCCTCTCTAATGTAACATTTGTCTGTGGGTTACACTTTTCCCTGAATTTGCATTTCAGACACTGTGGGTCTTCCCTTAATTCAGCCTGTACAACAATATGACGTTTTTCATTTTCTCTTTCATATACTGCTGGTGCATACACAAATGAACACTCTCTTTCAATGGCCTCTGACCCAACTAACTCTAGAAAAATGAATGCCCTGGTGCATGCATCTTTGTCAGAATAAGCTACTTGTATAAAAATATTGTACTCTTGCTCAAATATTCTCCAATTCTCTGCCATTTCTGATCAAATACAAGTGGTGATGACTTTTGAAATCCATCTGCCATGCCAACAAATTACAGTAAAACACAATGCAACCCAAGTCCACTTTTAATAGTACAAACATGCACACTTACACATATACCTGAAATTTTTGCCAGTAGTTGTAACTATGCCCACTAGCACAACAAGCCAATGAATAACTGATCTTTGCAAAATAAGTCTCCTGAGCATGAGACTACTCTTGAAATCACTGTACTGTAAGAAATCACACCTTATCAGTGTAAGAAACATTTCAAAATAACTGCAGTGTGTGAATAAACTGAGAAAAAGAAGCTCAGAGTAAAAAACATTTTGAAGTAATTCCACTTTGCAAATAAACAATACACAGCACACTGAAACCAAAATGTCTGTACAGTGCAAGAAACACTCTGTAATGGTGACACTCTGTGAATAGACACACCCAGCACAAGAAACATTTTGAAATGGCTGTACTTTGACTGCATTTCACAAAATAGTTGCCCTTTGCCCACAAATAAACACTCCAGAATACATGCACAGTAATACGTACACACTGTAAGCATCTTTATACCACTTTGAGATACTTTGAATAACTCTAGTTATGCCCTTAATAGCTTCAATCAATGCAAAATAGTAGTTTATGTCATAACACAGTGTCTTGCCAAAAACATGCAGTTGCTTTGCTTTATTTATGCTTAACGTGCTCTTTTTGCCTTTTATTATATTCATTTTGGTAGTTTAATCTTTTCATGCCATTATACTTTTCTTGTGCTTGTTTTACTTTAAACATGCCCATTGTACTTTAAAAATGCTCATTTTGCAATTCTGAGGTAATTTTAAACCCTCTTATGTGCTTTTCTGATAATTGTTTTATCAAATATCTTAATTTTAAACATTTTGTTTAATTACAAACTTTTTGTGCCTCTCGCTTGCTTAATAATGCAGTTTGTGCCCTTGTAATGCTCTGTTTTATCTTTTTTATACAATAAATCTTTCCTGCAAGTTTTCATTACCTTTGGTTCATTTCTGACCTTTTCCTGTGCTCAGTTCTCTTAGTTTATATTCACTGTTAACTCTGCACCTTTTAGCTTTAAAAGCAATTTCTGGAATCCCGGTTCTGACACCATGTCAGTCAGGATAAAACAGACAATCATTCATGGGTTTTGTTCAAGCAGCTTTATTATATGCAAACACATCATTATTGAGGCTTAATAACTTTAACTTTGATAAACTTGTAAACAAACTAGCTCTCACACTCATACATGCTCACTCTGGCTGCACTCTCAAAATTGCACTGAAGCTAGCATGTGCTTTCTATTTATATGTAAGTGCTGTCCTTGGAAACACTCCTTAAAGGTACAACACACAAACACTATTCTACAATATGTACCACTGTTAGGCAAATTCCAAGATAAAAAGTGAGGCTTAATATGTCATAAGCAGCTTATATACTAGGAAAATGGGATAATAGTATTCACCTCATACCAATGCACATGGTCCAACACAATGAGTTTAGAAATGATAACGTAGTTTTCATATAAACAAAAACAGTGCAATGATAAACAAGCAAGAGAGTTATATTCATGTAAGTTAATCACTCACATAACTTGCACACAGCCTCTGACATATGCAGGAGATTCACTAGCATAATTGAAATTAAAAGATGGCGTAACTAAAAAAAGTATCATAGGAGTGCAATAAATGTGTAATGACATTGCTGAAGTTATAATGGGCACAGGGGAGTTGTTAGAAAAATGAATAGATAAGGGCCAATGAATTTTCTGGTTTAGTCTCAAATTTTACATCTAGTTGTTGTTGTCTTTCGGTTTTCCCGGTTAGGGGTCACCACAGTTGAACTCCGGTCCGCTAATGATTGGCAGCAGATTTTCATGGTGCCGAGTTGCCAGCTCGACCCCCAACCTTCAAAGAAGGCATGCCCATTCATGCATGCCTTTCAGAATGCCACTCGACCCGCAGGGAGGACATGCAGACTCCACACAGAAGGCACTCCCTGCACACTAGCTGAGAATCGAATGGGAGAACCTCTTGCTGTGAGGCAACAATGCTACTGCTACACCACCGCATTTTACATCTAGTCAACAACTTAATTTCTTGGTTACTGTTGATATTTTAGGCAAGAAGAATTTAGTTTAAGTGTAGTAATAAAATGCTGCAGAGAAGTATATTACAATGCTGCCAAGAGCCAACATCCTTGGTACCTAGATATCTACAAAATGCATGCAGAGAAGTTGTAATTTGTGAATAGAGGCTAGTTGATTTAAAAATAACTATGCACATCGCGCAAGAGAATATCCAACCAGAGGATTGTGGCTACCAGTTTCTACTACAAAGATTGCAGGGGATCTTACTTTATTCCTATAATTAACTACCCTCCCCTGTAACTAATTAAAATCTAGTGTTTTAAGGACAATGACAAAAATTTAGCTTCCAAAATAAGTTAAGATAGTTTGGCCCTTATGAAAGTATGGTTGGATAACAGAGGGAAGAAAAAGCTACACATATGTAGAAATGTAAAGATGACACAGGGGATTGTCAGCTTTGTTTCACAGCCAAAAATACCAGTTAAGGATAATTTTATTAATTAGAAAGAGTATTCTCATTCTTTCCTCCTAAAGTTTTTTTATTTATTGTTCTCCTGGTAAGCGAAATCACCCAGGTCACAAGGCAAGGTGTAAACACAATAGAATGTGTATACAGAAAGTTTAGACAGGCACCTTGAGAACATGCAGATCCTACACAGGACATGAGCAGAACCTTGCAGATGTGAGTCAGAAATTGTAATCATTGAGCACAGAGCAACCCAAGCCTGTGCATCCCTGTTGCTCACCCAGTGAAGGTGTGAAACCATTCATAGTTAAAATGGAATTAACCACCACGATGTAATGGACCAAAATTTAATGAAACAATAAAATAAAATAAGCGCTTTCACATGCTACAAGGGCATGCTTCTTCAGATTTAACAAAATTATTCTCAAGCAATTCTCAATTAACTAATTATTTAGACGGAGCTGACATCCAGCTCAACAATATTCTTAAAACAACAAAACCTAACTAAAATGAACACTTGAAAGAAGTATAGGATAAGACAAATACACTTCAAAAAATCCATCAATATATGAAAATACTAATAAAGCATGACTTCTAACAATATTAAAAAACTCTAATAATATACAAATCTTACCATAAATACTAATTTGTCAACCATAACATAACTAAACTAAATAAATAAAACAAAATCTAAAATCAGTCTATCTAATACATCAAATGCATTGCCCTACTAAAATCCTTGATCAAATGGGTACATACATGTGAAAAACAAGTACCCATCAAAAGAATATATGCAATAATAATAAAGCATATGCAAAGAATAAAAAATAAAAACATATATATTCGACAGTATCTAATATATAATGGTACCTATGATAGTTAGAAAGTAACCACAAGTATCTAATAATACCTAACCACATGCTTCAAGTATCGGCTTAATACTTATATATTGATTGAGCCCTGGTTCTACGTGTGATCTTAATCTAAATATCCATTCAAGCTCTATGGACTCTAAATAGTTAAGGTTACTACCTCCCCTTCTACTTTGGGTTACTAACTGTAGCCCCCTAAATCTAAAGGTATGACCAGCATATAAACCAACATGCCTAGCCAATACGTTCTGAGGATTCCTTTTCCTTATATCGTATACATGATTGTATATTCTATCCTTCAGCCTTCTTGCTGTCATACCTACATAGAACCCTACACATTTTGTGCATGTGGCTAGATATATTAAGTTCTTACTAATACAAGAGGCATAAAACTTAGGATTAAATTCAAATGCTATAGTAGGATGAACAAAACACTGTTCTGCCACTATATAATTGCATATTTTACATCTCATACATCGATACGTACCTAGCTTGTTTATACTTATCCCATTATTTCTATCAATAAAATGTTCCCTACATAATATCCTTTTCAAATTTTTACTGTTTCTATAATTAAATCTTGGTTTGTATCCTACTACACTCAATGTTCTATGGTCCATAGTCAATACATTCCAGTGCTTTTTTATTATGTCCACCATCTTCTTGTTATCACTGGTATATCTCGTAATAAAAGGGGTTGTATTACCAGGCCTTCCAAACCTGCCAGTTGCATGGTTCACATTTAATCTGATATTCTCACTAGCATTATCCATAATGGAATGTTTAACTTTACTAATCATTAAATCATAATACCCTCTATCTAAAAACAGGGTATGTAATCTATCAAGCTGCATCTGTAGATCAGGGCTCTCCTTACACAATCTATGTATCCTAACAAATTGTCCCTTAACCACATTAGGGAACACATGCCTAGGATGCATGCTGCTATAACATAGAAGTGTATTCTTCCAGCAGGATTTTCTGTATAAACTGGTAGATAAACTACCATCCATCATTCTAGTTATTTTTACATCCAGAAAATTCACTTCCTTGTCGGAAGCTTCTGAGGTAAACCTCAAGAAATCAGTGGTAGACTCCAAAAAAGTAACAAAAGCATTTAGATCTACTATGCTTCCTTTCCAAAAAAGCAGTATGTCATCCACAAATCTTTTGTATAATAGTATCTGCTGAAAATAGACACTATTAAACAAAAACTCCCTCTCCCAATGATGAACTACAAGATTCACATAAGAATTTGCACAGGGGGTGCCCATGGCTACTCCCCACCTCTGTGCATAAAACTTATCACGAAACATAGACACATTATTATTAAGAATGGTATCTAATAATGTACATACCAATATCCCTTGTTCATTGGTTATTCCTAAAATTTTCAACAGTATTGCTCTTACGGCTTCAATCCCATAGTCATTGGGGATAGCTGTAAACAAGTTCCTCACATCCAAGGTCACCATTATATAAGAGGTGTCCTTAAGTTCATCCTTAATTGATAATAACTCATAAATCAACTGATAACTATCCTTTAAGATACTCGGAATATTTTGGACTATAGGTCCTAATATACTCTCTATATATATTGATATTTTTTCAGTGACCCAGCCCTCACCTGCCACTACGGGCCACATAGGAAGGGGGAAGACATTTTTATGTATTTTTGGAAAGCCTTTTATATATGGTATCACAGGAAAATCAACCAAAAAGAAGTCATACAACCTCTGCGTAACTTGCCTACACATCAGTAGGTCATATATATCATCATATACTTTATTGATAGTTCTCATAAGTGATGCTGAATTAATCTCCTCATAAGTATTAGCTTCAGAAAGCATATTATGCATTGCATTGTCATAGTCAATGGGCATCCAATAACACTATCCCTCCCTCCTTATCAGCAGGTTTAATTACTAAATCTCTATTTGATGTCAAATTAATTAGGGAACATTTTTCCTCATTACTTAGATTATAGTAAGTACACCTGGGGCCTTGCCCTGAAAAATAAGCATAAAAATCATTTTCACATAAATTAATGAAACATTCAACATTAGCTAGTAATTGTGGTGAAAAAGAACTTTTACGTTTAAAACGATCAGTTAAATGTTCATCATTATTAGCATACATTAACTTTAATGCTACAGAACGTCCAAACAGCTTTAGATCAACCAAGAGTTCACTTAGTTTACTTGCCTGGGATGGGATAAAAGACAGCCCCTTATTTAACAGGGAATAATCCGCATGACTAAGTTCAAGTCTCGAAAAGTTAAAAACAAGCTGATTCAACTCTGTACCCTTCGTCTCGCACCTGAGTTGTCCCCTGAAAACTTGCGTTTCGTGTGACCACGACTGTTTGATCTGTCTTTTTCCTTTTTGCCGAACTTCATCGGGAGCGGAAAAAAATCTTCCAGACTCCTAGGCAAAGCCTTTGGTCTTGCCCCTAGTCCTTCATTACCCCTGGTCTCCGTTAAAGCCTCTTTCTACAGAGCATTCTTCTTTTTTGGGACGTATACCTTTGGATGGTAGCAGCATTCTGTTCTTTATCTAAAATGGAATTAAGGAAATAATTCTACTACTCTGGGGACAATTCCCTGAATACTGTATTTCGCTCACTGAATTTTCCATTGAGTGAAAGTGTATTTCTAGTAGGGCATAGGATTTCATAGGATTTCATAGGTTAGTACTAAGCAGTTTTAAATAGATATACAAAGTCTTAGAAAGTTTGGATTCTGGAAACAAGATTTTCATTGAGCATCCACTCAACAGAAAATGTGTTTTATGATGCATTCCAGCCCAGAAATTCTACCCTGTGAAAATATGACATGGAATCATGGATGCATTACCCCAGAAGCCCCATCCCAGATGTGACAGCCGAGAAACTTGACTACAGACATTCCACCAGTTTACAGTACCATTTTTGTGTTTCTGTATTCATTTGCCACACCTTTTGTCATCATTTTCTGTATTCGCTCCCCGGTCTCTCTACTGAGCTGCACACCCACTGTTACCTTAGAGGCCATCATGATATACTGTGTGATGCCCATGCACTGGCCCAGCAATCAAGGAGCCTCAATCCTTACCATTAACACCAGTGAGGGGTATCCATATAGGGAAAGGATAATAAATACACATGCAGTAAAGTACAATTTCCCTTAAGAGCACACAGAGATCACAGTAGTCTGGGGATGGTTGCTCCCTTTCTTCTCCAGGTCCCCAATAAGACTCCCCACTGGCACAGCTATAGGGTTCTGCTCTCAGCCTAGTGGGAAAGCTAAAACCTCCAGCACCCTCTCTGTCCAACCAGTGCTTTGTGTCCCTCCCCAAGAAGCTGATACACACACGCTTTGAGATAAGAGTTTATACAACCACACAGACACACTCTGGGGAAGGCTGGCACAGATTCTCCAGCTGTGCCCCTTTTCTGTCCAGTCTAAAAGGTAGTACCAGCTACCACCATCCATTAATATCAGCTACTCAAAGGCCCTTCTGAAAGGGTGTCCAGTTTTTACTGTGCAATATTATCCAAATGGTAAGTGTGGCTAAATAGTCAAGGCTTATTAGAGTGACTTGGTACAGTATCACTATATACATGCAATGCACTCTAAAGCTTAAATTAACTCTACATAGAACAGCCACAGTTGAAAGGTTTAAAAATATTTAATAATAAATAATAAAAACACAAGACAATACTTCTTACTCCACAGTGCTAGTCAACAGTCCAGAGATCACAGAGAAATACTTAAAATAATATTGTATAAAAGGTCTAACATCAACACAGAAAAACACAGTCTAATCTTCCTAATTCCTAGCTATTTCTAAGAGAAAACACAGTTCTAAATAACTTACATCTAGAGCAAGACAGTGCTGGTGATGTTGGATATTCTCAAGACAAAATGCTCTGAGCTCTCTTATTCTCTCTCTCCTTAAATTGGTAAAGCAAAGCTGCTTCACATAAGATCATTCTTCACACTTTTCTGGTGTTCCCAGGCTAACAGAAACTACATTTCCATTCTTTACACCTGGTCAGAAACCAGAGCAATAAAGGACATTTATACATGCAAATTCTAGCCATTAACTCTGGTCTTAAAACAATAGACAGGATGCAATCTCTAGACATATCGGCTCCAAATTTTGACATCAAAGACAGTCATGAAATGCTTGACTTAGCTTTCTTGCAGCAGAGTGCACTGTTGTTACATTTTTGCAGTTCAATATCCAATGCAGTCTTTTCACATTTAAGAGAACAAGCCTGTGGCTTACATTAATATTTACGACAGAATTATCTACAGAATTCTATCTGGTTAGGCTGGCAGCCTTCACTTATCTTCATGTACTTCTTCTTCTTCTTCTTCTTCTTTCGGCTTTTCCCAGTTAGGGGTCACCACAGCAGATCACCTGTCTGCTCATGATTGGCAGTAGAGTTTTACAGTGTCAATTTGCCAGCCCGGCGCCAAACCTTCCACAGAAGGCACACACATGCACACACTACCTACAGCATGTCTTTGGGATGTGGGAGGAAACAGGAGCACCCAGAGGAAACCCACGCGACCACAGGGAGGACATGCAGACTCTAGACAGAAGGCACCCCAGATGAGGATTGAACCGGAGAACCTCTTGCTGTGAGGCAACAACGCTAACTGCTGCACCACCGTGGCCGCCCACCTATCTTCACATACTGCAAATGAAGAAATGCATCAGCTGTTCCTTATCTGCAAACAAATTAGGGCTCTGAGTTTCTTAATGTGGATTCTCTGTCACTTCTAAAAAACATAATTCTGTTTTTTTTTTCAACTACTATTTGGATAAATCGTTTGTATGTTTTTAATAAAGAAGATTCGATTTGAACCAGCTTGTGCTTCCCCTCTTTCATTAATGGATTTAGACTTTGGAAAGTTTTAAAGAAAGTATTTCTACCACCTGTTATTAGGTTGGATATTCACAATATTTTTTTTATTAGGTGATTGAACTCTAAAGAATCTTAGATCTTCCACACAGAGATGTTTCCTCTTTTTTTTCAATAGAATTGAAACCACTGGCATGCATTTTAAAGCAACCCAGCAATGAGTGCATAATTTGCTGCTACATAGTGGGGTAACCATAGAATAACCTGATACAATAGATAGTGATAATAATGTGTAGCCCTGAATTGAATTACTTGTATATGTATGACATGGGAAGTTCATAGCTTCATAGGTTCATAGGTAGGTACTAGGCTATCTGCCCGAAGGCATTTATAAGCTTAGCTGGAATGTGTTGGCTTTCGTCTCCTCCTTAGATTAGTTCCCTGTGCCTCTGTCCAGCAGAGCCATTGAAGTGATCTCCAGGGCAAACTTTCTATTTCACATCCACTCAAGTGTTTTGGTACACTGTGGGATCTATTAAGATGGGGACCTGCAGTTAAGGTATCTAACAAGTACTGAAACATTACAAATTGTAAACCTCTTGAAGAATCTGCTAGCCAGTCAGATAATGCCCACAAATTCTGTGTAATACACCAAACACTCAAAAATTATATTTATACACAGTGTGATGAGTGATATAAAAGTGATGCTCATTGGCGTAGCACTGGGAAGTCTGTCCTTTAACAGAAGCAGTGACATACTAGAAACTGTAAAAGGTATTCTGTCTTTATTCGAAGTAGTAAACACAGTGTGACAGGGCCATGTGCTGGTAGTGCTGGTGTATGCTGCTGCTACCAGCTCTGTTAGTTCAAGGCAGCATCTACAGTGGATATAAAAAGTGTACACACCCCTGTTAAAATGCCAGTTTTTTGTGATATAAAAAAATGAGATGACATTAAATCATTTCAAAACTTTTTCCACCTTTAATGTGACCTATAACCTGTACAAAGGAATTGAAAAACAAAAAATCTGTTAGGGGAAAAAATATAAAAAATAAAAAACATACAATAAGCTGTTTGCATACGTGTGTACACCCTTAAACTAATACTTTGTTGAAGCACCTTTTGATTTAATTACAGCATTCAGTCTTCTTGGGTACACAACTGCCATCAATTAAGGAAACTCTGATTGACCCCAGATAAAGTTTAGCTGTCCTAGTAGGATTTTCCTGACATTTACTCAGTTGCCTGCTACAGCAAAAGCCATGGTTCGCAGAGAGCTTACAAAGCATCAAAGGGATCTCATTGTCAAAAGGTATCAGTCAGGAGAAGGGTACAAAAAATGTCCACAGCATTGGATATACCATGGAACACAGTAAAGACAGTCATCAAAAAGTGGAGAAAATATGGGACAACAGTGATGTGCAAAGAACTGGACATCCCTCCAAAACTCTTGAAAAGACAAGATGAAAACTGGTCAGGGAGGCTGCCAAGAGACCTACAGCAACACTGAAGGACCTGCAGGAATTTCTGGCAAGTACTGGTTGTGTACTACATGTGACAACAATCTTTAGTATTCTCCATATGTCTGGACTGTGGGGTTGGGTTACAAGATGGAATCCTTTTCTTACACAGAAAAACATACAGGCCCAGCTAAAATTTGCAAAACAATACATCCAGTCTTCCAAAAGCATGTGGGAAAATGTATTATGATCTGATGAGACCAAGGTTGAACTTTTTGGCCACAATTCCAAAAGGTACATTTGGCGTAAAAACACTTTGCTACACCAAAAGAACACCATCCCCATGGTGAAGCATGGTGGTGGCAGTATCATGCTTTGGGGTTGCTTTTCTTCTGCTGGAACTGGGGCTTTAGTCAAGTTGGAGGGAATTATGAACAGTTCCAAATAGCAGGCACTTTTGACCCAAAATCTTCAGGTGTCTGCTAGAAAGTTGATGATGAAGAGGAATTTCACATTTCAACACAACAATTACCTCAAGCATACATCCAAATCAACAAAAGAATAGCTTCACCGAAAATTAAAGTTTTGGAATGGTCCAGCCAGCGCCAATGCCTAAATCCAATAGAAAATCTGTGGGGTGACCTGAAGAGGGCCATGCACAAGAGATGTCCTCGCAATCTGACAGATTTGGAGCGCTTTTGCAAGGAAGAGTGGGCAAATATTGCCAAGTCAAGATGTGCCATGCTGATAGACTCCTGCCCAAGAAGACTGAATGTTGTAATTAAATCAAAAGGTGCTTCAACAAAGTATTACCTTAAGGGTGTGCACGCTTATGCAAACAGCTTATTGGATGTTTTTTTTTTTTTATATTTTTTCCCCCTAACAGAATTATTTATTTTTCAATTGAATTGTACAGGTTATAGGTCACATTAAAGGTGGAAAAGTTTTGAAATGATTTATTGTGGTCTCATTTTTTTATATCACAAAAACCTGGCATTTTAACAGGGGTGTGTAAACTTTTTATATCCACTATAAGGAGTATCCTTTTTTGTTGTGAAATTTATTAAAAGTATGTTGTATCACGAAAGTGACATGAGTAACACTTCCTACTATATCAGTTGTAGTAAGCTAAACTGTTGAAAAAAGACCAGCATTTTAATTTAGTACAGTGTTTAACTCAAAATGAAGAATCTAATTAAACATTCTGTTATGACCTACATATGTCTGGCAGTTTTGGAAGTGTGCAGTCTGCCCAATGTAGTGAGAAGATCTGATAAACAGATAATCTGTAATCAGGTATTGGGAAGCTTATTTTTGCCAAGATACTTGACCATGTGCAAAGCCAAAGGGAAACACTTATAGACAGTGTTTGGCTACAGGCTCTACTGATGTGAAGTGGCATATAGAGCTCATCAGTATGAGTTTTTTCAAAGTACAATAATGAGTTTCAATTTATTTTAGCAGTATTTGATGATGTCTCCAAATACGCATGCACTGAGACATCAAAACATAACTGTAATCAGTGTTGGAGGCTTTCACAAAGATTCTCGTGGGAGGGTGGGTAAGCTAAACTAGTTGTAAACAAATTTATGACTCTGAGTTTCCTAATGTGGATTCTCTGTCACTTCTAAAAACTGTCAAAACACACATTTTAGAACAACTAATAGAGTAAAGGCATGTATAAGGAATAATTTAGTCACACCCTAAAATAAAAATGTTAACTCATTCCCTCCAGTACAGCTCTTATGAGTGTGTACCTTTAACTCCCAGTGGATGTGGCTTGAGCCTTTAAAAAATAAAGTTCTCACCTTACAGTTTTAACAAGTATTCTTTGACAAGGGTCAAATAGCAATACAATTGTATTTGCCATCATCTATGCTTCAAGATAAAATATTCTGATACCTTGCATATAGCATGGTTTTGGAATTATTAATGTGAATATGAACAAGCAACATTTGACGCCTAGAGGCACAGTAGGAGGTAGCTGCAGAAATGTCTGGAGGAGCACTCGGCTGTAATGAATTAGTTATAGAATGTACAACACACTTAGGCCATGTCGCCATTTACACCATGACAGTACCCACCCTTAGACCTTGCTTCCTTTTCCAAGAACCAATAGGCCAGTCGTAACGAGATGAATTTATTAACAACCATCCAATTGTTTAATTCTTTCTTAAAGAAAGCTCATATATGCCATATTGCTTGATCTGATGATGATGTTTATTGTAGACAAGGGGTAGCATGATGAATCTCTCTCTCCATCATGATTTATTTGTTATAGCAGGTTCAGATGTCTGGTTCTAGTGTTTTGCAGGACTGTTTGATTTGTGGAAAAATAAGAAGTCTTGGACTGCCAGATCCCTGATGACATGGAAGGCAGGGCATAGATTGCCTCTAAGGAGTCTGTATGACACTGAATACAGAGAAAAGGCTTTCAGTCTCTCTTGATAGTTCAGGCCCTTTGGTCCCATTATCTTTTTTTTCAGGAATCTTTGGGGTCTCTGTAACTGCTTGATATTTTTAGTAAGGTACACCTCAAATGATGCATTGTATTCTAAGATGGGCCTGATCAGTGCAGAATATAGAGGGGTCTTTGGAACTAGAGGAAATATACTTTGTGATTAACTGTGCCAGACAGAAGGCTTTACTAACTACTATTGTAAGATGATGGTCAAACCAGAGGGCATTGTCTATACCTGTTCCAAGGTTTATCACATTGTCTTCATTTTGGAGTTTGGTATTTTTTATACTGTAAGCTAGGTGGAGGCTTTGCTTGCCAAATGGAAAAAATATTGCATTTTTTAGAGTTTACTTTCAGCCATGCTCTGCATACCAGCTATTAACATGTGTAAATGCACTTTATAGCCTCTGTATATCAGAACAGGATTCAGGTATAACACATAGTTTACAACTGTTGGCAAACTTGGTTAACCAGAGTTACTGATTTTTGATTTGTAGATTAGAGACGTATTGGTTATATAGCAAATGCCCTAGCATGGAACCCTGTGGTACCCCACTGGTTACTTTCACGTTCTCTGAGGATGCACCTGCCATCATCACAGTGTGGGTTCTGTCCCTCAACCAATCTATTTCTCTAAATATTAAATCATTGCAATATAACTTATCTATTCTTAACCATGTTTTTTATATTATGTCTAATATGGTATTATTTAAATTGTAGATGTCATTGTATTCTCTTTGAGGATTGTAAAATTATTGTTCTTAAAATGTTTTATAATATTTTGGAGGTTTTCTCCCCAGGCCTCCACTGAAAATAGACTACTCATTAAGACTTCCCCTGTAGTCTAAAGTCAATAAAAATTTAAAACCAGCTATCCATCTAACAATATAGGGATCAATTTGGAGTGCATTTTGCTTGTTGATAATGTTGACATTGCATTTAGGAATATAGATATATTGCAAGTAATGAGAAAGTGTATAACAAGAGTCCTCAACATGATATTGAAATGATACTTGATGAGACACCTTTCAGTTGTCTGGGCATGCGAAACACACTGTGTAGCCTTAAATGCAGAGCAGAAAAGTAATTTAAATGTCTAGCAGGAGCTGAAATACATGTGTCACATTAACAAACTATTTGATAAAGGATACAAACCAAACTTTACAGATGAAATATTATTGATGAATGTATGGTTTGACCTATACTTGTGTAAAAATTAAAAGATTATGCTAGTGATAAAATAAAAGGCATCTTTTATTTTCAAACAATAGTAAAAGCTGAAAGTTCATCACGGTGTAGGTTCATGGTTGAAAAATACCCCCCCCCCCAAAAAAAAAAAAATAAAAGGAAATAAATCAATTATGGTAAAATGACTCAGGTGGCCATTAATTAATGGTTGAGTAGATTTCTAACATCAAAGAATGTAAAACTATGAGAAGGATACTTCCATTATGTTGTGTTGGCAGCCAGAGCCATGACATGTGTGGTGAAACAATTGATAAGAATGGACTTTATAACACACTGCCCAGTCATGCACCCTTACAGATGTTCCCAGAAATAGCCTCTGAATAAACTGTAAAACTAGTACAATATCCAAAGGCATGCAGTGGGTAGATTGGACACTCTAAATTGGCTGTAGGTGTGTGTGTGTGTGTGTGTGTGTGTGTGTGTGTGTGTGTGTGTGTGTGTGTGTGTGTGTGGTGTGGATGAACTACCATGGCAGGGCTAGCCACCCAGTGGTGTAAACCATGGCACGAGATGATTGTCACTGTTGAAGTGACACTCTGACCCCATGTGCAAAATGGGAAGAAGGGGTTGAGGATGGATGGATGTCAACTTAACAGGGTGTTGGAAAATTCAGTTGTCAGAAATGAAGTGTTATAGAACCTTGGATAATGCTATAAAGAAAGAGAGTAAATGTTAAGCTGGTAAAACTAGCAAATGGCATCATGGGTGGGAAATTCCCCAAGATTACTCTAACAGCATTAACAATATGATTAAAGCCAACAGTAAGGCTCTAGAGAATGTACAATTAACTTTACCTTTGGATTATGATGGTTGGTAGAGGAACATAGAAGATTCATAATGGTATACATCATGCAATCACCATAATGAACCACAGTCTTGCCCATATTGTGGGTTTACTGCTATGCATGTTGCAAATTCATCCAAGCAATGGGACACAAAATGTGCAGACCATAGGTAAAGGTTTTACATGATGTATGTATATGCAGACTTTATTAAACATTAGAATTGGGATTACAAATGTGCATTTGATGTGTGGATATTGCAGGTAAAAATAATTTGATCATAGCTCTCCAGTTTCAAAAGCCAAATTTCATATAAGTCACAAAACAACAATTTCATAGATTAACTATTATGATAAAGAAGAGCAAAACTGAAATGTGTTATTCTTGTCCGATAAGGTGATTGTAAAGCTTCATTTATGACCTATTAAGGGTGTTTTTGAAAGGCTGTAATGTCAAATTGTAATTGTGAGGATCCAAACCTGTACAGCGTTTATTATAAGGTGCAAACAGAGAATGGTTTGCCAAGATTTCACTATCTTCAGTCACAAGTATGGCTGTAATCTGTGGAAAATTTAAAGCTCTGTTAAAAAAGACTGTTTGATACAGAAGGGATTTAAGACAAGAAAACTGCAACCTAAAGCTAAAAACCCTGTGAGTATGTTATGATGTAGTTAAAAATGTTGCCAGTTTCTATTGCCCTCCCACAAAGGTATTGATAAGAGGGTTCTTGACTGGAAATTTACAGAAGACTGGTAATTTAGCCAAGCTGATAAAAAAGGGGCAGACGAACAGTAAGCTTTAAATCTGTCTGATATCTAATTGCATAGCACTATATGCTATAGTCACAATGATTTATTTACTAGCTACTCTAATACTTTATTACAGTTTTACATCCTGAAATTGTAAAGCAATATTTTATATTCAGTGCTACTACTATTTGTTTTACTTGCCAATCGCCCAATAGTGCAGTTGTATACTAATATCACTGCTTTTTTACTGCCTTGCATTTTGCTTAACTACTGGTGCCACTGCTTACCTTTGTAAGACCTACTGTGAATTACTTTAACCAAGATATGGCTCTGTATGCCTGCTTTATGATTTTTTAACTAGCTGATTATTATTAAAGTTGTTTCCTTTTTGCTTACCATGCTGTAGTTGCTCAGCTTTGAATCTGTCTGACTTCTCTGTTCTATTGGCATCCCCTCCCAGTATTACCAATGTTTTCACCTATTTCTATTCTTCAAACTACTCTCATTGTTGTTCAGCTCTGTCTGACTACTCTAATTCCTTCATGCTTTTTTCTCTCATTCACTTAACCTCACCCTCTTCCCTTTTTCTTCTAGGTACAGCCACCTTCCCTACTGTCTTAATAGCTGCCCTCTTCATTGCCTTGCTGGGATATTTATTTGACCCTGTAGAACCTTTGCACCAACTGAACTGACATAAAGAAGTCTGCAGAGCCTCAAGAATCTAACAGTTACCAGCCATCCTGCCAATGTATTAAATGTATGTTAGCATGTATCTTTAAATTGTATACCTCCCAGACAACTTCTTGTACACCACCAGGGATTACAGTTACTTTTCACCTACCCATACTCTCACTCTCTTACTTCACACACCACACTGTCTACACTCAAGCCTAAACTTATTTCTAAGCAAATTTAACACCCTACATATCTTCTATTCATCCAGGTACTCAGCCCACCTACTCCACTGTCCCTTTATTACTCGGTCTGATCTTCTCACAATATGCCTAAAAATCCTCTAAATACCCTTTACTGCTTCTAGTTAATTTCTGTGCTACTGTTACATTCTTTATTGGGCTTCCTTCCCTCTACTCGAGCTACCTACTACTACCTCACCTGACCTAACATCTCACCCCCCTGCCTTCTGTTTAACTTCATCTTTCTCTTCTCAAGTTAAACCTTAACAGCAAAATTATTTCACCTAGGCTGTTCTGCAACTATTGATTGTTTTTCTTGTGAGCAGCTTCAGCTGGGTGTAGTCCCACTCTGTCCACCCTTGCTATGCTCTGGCTCACTCCGCTCCATTACCCTACCACCATTCCCAACCACCCCTATTCCAATTACATTTATACCTATCTTAGCTCCTCCCCTTCTACCCTTAAGCCAATCACCCACTGCAACATATTCTTTATCTAATCTAACCTCCCACCAACCCCCTAACTTACAGTTAACTTCCAGCAAATCATATCATACTCACCTCCCCTACCAAACACGCAACATCCCCTACACAGTCTTTCACACAATCCTCATACTTGTTACTTTACTAAAATCATCTAAACTCTCTATCATGTTTCATTGTAAACCCATTATAGTCCCCCTCCCTGATTGATTTGTCTGTCTACTTATACATTTAGCATCATGGAGCCACTGAAAGATCCTCATAACAGAAAAAAATCCACCACATCCTGTACTTCCCTAGAAACTAAAACAGATACCTTTTTTAATATATCATCTAGCCTTTACAACTCTAGCATACTATTATTCACTAAATTTAAAATTCTAGAAGTCTATAATGAAGCTACAGCTCCCACTTAACTAAAATAAAGTATTTTATCAAAACTACCCTCCCTTACCACCAAACCATAACCTACTGCTATTTGGCCCAATGTGGAGCTATCCATCCCAACCAAGGTCCCAACTCCAACCCTGCCCCTTCCAACACTTCTTTCCATAAACATCTATTTCTAATCACTCTAAACCTATGTAGTATTTGCAACAAGGCTACAGAGCTCTGCGCATGGCTATTTCAACACTTCCGTGACATACTTGC
Source organism: Protopterus annectens (assembly GCF_019279795.1). Lineage (NCBI taxonomy): Eukaryota > Metazoa > Chordata > Ceratodontiformes > Protopteridae > Protopterus > Protopterus annectens. Next base: position 318,163,547 of record NC_056739.1, read on the forward strand.
AATCACTGAAACATGGCTCAAGCCACATATCAAAGACAGTGAACTACTCCTGCCAGGTTATAACATTATAAGAGCAGACAGAATACACAAAAAGGTAGATGTTTAGCCTTAATCTATCCCCACACCTTTACAATTACTCCATATCCCAAACACTTCCCCTCTTTTCATACTGCTGAAATCCTCTTAACCTCCCTGATAATCAAAAACACCAAACAACTATTGCATCATAGTCTTGTATATTCCACCTGGGAACAACATCCCTATATTAGAAGACATCCTATCTTGGATCTCTCAAAACATATCTAATGAAAATATCATCCTTATTGACACCAACATTAACTGGTTAAACCTAAACTCCAACTGCCTCACCAATAGCATACATCTACATGGATTTACTCAACTCATTTCCACCCCAACTAAAATCCAAAACAATAACAACCAAGGATCTACTCTGGACTGGATTTTGGTTTCAGACCCCCAAAGATACTCTAACTCTGGAACCCAACCTAATATCTTTAGTGACTACCTACCCACCTACATATATAGAACCACAACCCACTCTTCCAAAAAACACAAATACAAGACCTCCTGCAACCTATCCAACTTCAACCAACCCCATTTTACCTCCATACTACAATCAATAAACTGGTCCATTTTAAAAACCCTACCACTTGACAATGCAGTCAGCTACTTCAACAACATATTTCTAGATACCCTCAACAACCTAGCCCCAACTGGCACAAAAATAATAAAATCTAATCATGCTCCCTGGCTAACCAAGCCAACTAAACACTTACTAGTAACAAGAGATAAAGCCTGGCAAGAATGGCAAAGAAACAAAAATGAGAACTTACCAAATTTATAAACAGCTATACAACCAACCAAAAAAACTTATAAACAAAGATAAGAAAATCTATTTCTCCCAACAACTAACCACCCACAAAAACAACCCTAAAATATTCTGGCATACCATTTCCAAACTTCTCACCCCTGGGACCAAAGATAACCCATCTCTAGCCACTGATAAAATACCATCCCAAATAGCAGAGGCATTCACCATGCACTTTATAGAGTGTATACTCAAATTACTCAGTCAGTCCAACAAACCCGCAAACCCTCACCCCATACACTACCCCAGGCCCTCCCAAACTAATGCAAGAAAACCCTCTTCTCCTTCCTTTCCCTCTCAAGGCTCACCTACTACTGATAAACATCTTCTTCTCTTTACTCTTCAACCTATACCAGCTCACCAGATACATAAGTTACTACTTTAACTGAAACCCTGCTCCCCTCAGCAAATATCCTGTCACCAGAATACCTAAAATACACTGCCAGTGCTATAGCTTATCCTGTCAGTATACTTATCAACCGATCCATATCTGAATCCTATGTCCCACCCTATGGAAACAATCCATAATAACCCCCCTTACACAAAGGAAGAAAATACTATGATCTTACCAACTACTGTCCCATCGCCATCCTATTCCCCCCTATCCAAACTGTTAGAAAAATGTACACATAAACAACAAATTAATCATACTTTACAAAACAATTTACTTACCTCCATCCAACATGGTTTTAGACAATCACATAGTACAACTACAGCATTAATCTCCTTCATTGAGCCAACAAAGCCAGAGATGCCAGACTTCTAACCTCAGTAATATTTCTTGATCTATCCAAGACCATCAATATAGTTTCCCACCCTAAACTACTACAAAAACTTTCTACCCTTGGTCTTTCCCTACATTCAACAATGGTTCAACAGCTACTTAACAAACAGACAACAGTGCGTAAATTGGCAGGGAAGTCTATTGCACTCTTTACCAAATAACACAGGAGTTCCCCCGGGGACCATTCTTGGACCACTACTCTTCAAAATCCTCATTAACAGCCTTCACACCACCTCCCGCCAGAGCTCCCTAATCCAATACACTGACGATTTTACCATCATCTCCTCCGCCAACATAAAACAGCTTCTACATCTTAACCAATCAGCCTTCAAATCCATTGAAACTGGGCTAAACAATGCACATCTCCTGCTGAACCCAGCAAAACCAAACTCCTCTTTACACGCAAAAATGTCTTAGCTGATTCCAAGATCTTCTCACTAAACAATACTCAAATAGAAGTTGTTAATCAAGCCATATTACTAGGAGTAACCATAGACAATAAACTTTCCTTTGACCTACATATCCATAATGTAATAAAAAAAAACTTGCTGCAAACTAAGAATGCTCTACCACTACAAAAGCTTCAAGAATACCACCACCAAAACTACCATAGCCACTACTTATCTGCTCCCCTCTCTACTTTATAGTGCTCCCATTCTAACCAACATCCAGACTACCTTAAACAAACTTGAAGCCTGTTATAATAAAATCACTAAATTTGCTATAAATGCACCTTATAACAAATACCACTGCACAGGTCTCAGTACCCTCAACTGGCTCAAACTTCCATATCTCCTTGAGTCCTTCGAACTGCACATGGCACATAAAGTAATATATCAACCCAATAACTGCCCTGTACTCCAGTCATTCCTCTACACCTATACTCCTACCAGGGCTCTCCGATCTGAAAACAAACAAACTAGTAAACCTACGCAGACCAAACAATAAAGCTGGACATTGTATATATTCTTACACTGTAGCAAAACTTTGGAATGCCCTACCAGGAAACATCAGAGCAGTATCTGACCACAAGACTTTCAAATTCACACTAAAAAAAATCTTCTAGAAACAAATATCTGCACCTGTTACAATACTACTTAGCAACCCCTTTACTACCCCCTCTACACCCTTTCACCTTCCATTTTACTCTACCCTTCTTCTCCCACCCTCCCCCACCCCTCCACCCTCCTCAGCCTTTCCACTCTGTCCTTTACTTTCTCACAACTTCACCCTCCCTCTCACCTCTATTTATCCCCCCACCTACACACTTTTCTCCCTCTAAAACAACAAAAAATGTAAATGATTAACAGTATTGTAACTGGAAATTAACAGTATTAACTTATACTACTGTTTTATTGTCTAGTACTATTCCTTTGATGCAAATGTATAACAATTGTCTGACTTGTAACTTACTGTAAAAAGAAGTACATATAATCCACCCCTGCACCCCTTAGTAGAAACATATGAAAAGCTTGCCTTTGAAGATATTTATGACATGGATCAGGGTCACAACAGGAGACAGGGTAATTTAACAGAGGGAGAATTTAACCTCTTGTTGGATTTAAGGAAAGACAAACAGATTTGTGTCATGGTACCAAACAAAGGGGGAGGAGTAGTGCTATACAAAAGTTTAGATTATTTGAATGAGATGCAGAATTTACTTTTTGATGAGACCACTTATTTGGGTGTTTTTAGAAATCAAATTAATATTTCCTATTCTAGGATTGATTCATATCTTGAGAAATATCTGTTGGATGGAAGAATTGATGTTGAGCTATATGACTTTTTGTATAGAACTGATCCCGTGACACTGTTTTTTTTTCGGTATACCCAAGATTCATAAAAATGTTTTGAAACCACCAGTTAGACCAATTGTAGCAGCCAGGGGCTCCAAAATTCATCCTTTGGCTGTGTAAATAGATTCCTGTGTACAACATGTGGTTAGCAAGACCCCCACTTAATAAATGATTCTTGGGAATTTGGGGGTTTAATAAAAAAAGAGTTATGGATAGAGAACATTATCTTTTTAACAACAGATGTTAAAGATTTGTTCACCAGTATTCCCAAGGGGGAGGGTCTCATGTTGTTTGAACAGGTGTTATTTCTGGAATCTGAATTGGAACATGGCATGGCTACATTGGTCTGTGAGATGATGAGCATTGTCTTAGACAATATTTTTTTATGGTTTGAGGGAGAGTACTATCAACAGATCAGGGGTGTAGCCATGGGGGCAGTGTGTTTGCCTGTGTATGCCAACTTGGTCCTTCTGGGTTGGGAGAATCAGTATGTATTAAATTGTCTTTTTTGGGGTAGTGTCAAGTTGTATGTATGTTATGTGGGAGGGTAGTGAGTCTGAGATTCCCAAGTTTATTCAGTATTTCAATTCCAGTATGGATGTTTTGGATTTTACATATCAGTATGATACCAAAGGTATAAATTACTTGGATACTTATATTTCGAAAGGAAATGATGCTTTTAGGTCAAAATATATAGAAAGGATACTTTTTGCAATGCATATTTGCATTTTCAGAGTAGCTACCCCATGGGACAAAATAGAAGTATTGTTAAGAGGCAGGCCATCAGAGTGGCCTGTATGACTTCACATTTGGAGGATTTAGGCCCTGAACTAGAAAAGATTTCCATTATGTTCCAAGATAGAGGATACCCCAAATATTTAGTAGAAGAAATTTTGAATGAAGTATATGTAAAATGGGGTGTTTTTTTATAAACCACTCCTGGGGGTGGATTTCATTACAAGTGTGAACCAGTTCATGGATGGTCTTCAGACCAAAAAGTTTGAAAAAACTTGTGTATTGCGGTATAATTGGAATACCAATAGTATAAAAAAGTGATGGAATCTAATTGGAATATTTTTAGAACAAACAGGGAAATTTTTAACAAAGTCGGAGAGAAACCAATGTTTACTAGCAGGATGGGTTTAAACCTGAAAAAACTTTTTGAAATGAAAATAGATAGGATTGATGTGGTGGGTCTAGGCACTAGACCATGTGTGATGTGAGGCACTAGACCATGTGTGATGTGTGCACAATGCCCATATATTAGCAAGCAGAGTAGTATGGTTTTGAACAATAACTTGAAAAGTAAAATTACATTTAAGAAGGGAAATTGTAATACCACTGGATTAGTTTATTTGGCAGTATGTGTGTCATGTGCTCACTATTATGTGGGAAAAACAGAACGTATGCTAAAAAAATAGAGTGTATGAGCACAACAATTATATAAAAAATCATAAATTATCTAGTGCTTTGAACAAGCATTACCTCACTTGTACAGGGTTTGTGAAATTTGTGTTTGGAATATTGGACATTGTCAAAATGAACCCTAGAGGTGGAGACTGGCAGAATTTAACTCAGTGGCAGCTTAAGTTAGCTGCAATGTTTCCACCTGGTCTGAATGAGACTGTTTCCATTGTTCCCATGTTGTTGGAAAGGGCTAATAGATTTTAGCAATATATATATATATATATATATATATATATATATATATATATATATATATATATATATAAAATTTTAAACATGACATATTTATGTATGTGAATTTGGGCTTACATTATTTTATATTACTTTAAGTAGGTAGATACTATATGTCTAGTAGGGTTTTTGAATGTATTCAAAATTTTATGTCATGGTTTCTTTAATGTTATGTATAAAACTTTTTGGAATTAATGAGGTTCAATTATGATATCATTAACTGAAAGTATTTAAATGGTTCATTTCTAGTAGGAAGTTGTATTCTGATGAAGTCTTTTACAGGAGATGAAAGCGCTTAATACTAATAAATTACTGGATTTTTATTCTTATTTCCTGAGTGCATTTTCTACAAGGATGGTATTTCGGTTATCTTAGTGACATTTGTGTGGTTTTTACTTGGTGTGGTATTCACTGGTATTTGTAACTTACTGTAATTATATATTTCCTAATCTATGTGTTTTTATTGCTGTGGAGCATTTCTTCCCAGGCCTCCACTGAAAATGGGTTCCTGACCCAGTCAGACTTTCCCAGTTAACAAATATCAAATACATAAAGACACAATAATAAGTGTAATGAGACAACTGAGGGGTTCAAGCCAGCATTTTTAAAAGAGTGAATTCTTAAAAAAGGGCAGTTAAGAAATGGAGATCCAAGGTGAAAAAGTATCATGAAGCTAGGAAATACAGACACCTCATTCAACTGAGACTATTGTGCATTAAAGGTTATGAGAATATACGAAGCTAGAATTAAACGATTTGTCTCCACAACCAACTCAAACCAGAATAAAAAAAAATAATGACATTATTCCATTGCTGGTTAGTCATAATGGAGTCCTCAATTTTTTGCACTACTAGGAATGGCAGAGAAGACATGCCAGCTGTATCATACCTATCATGCAACATTTCCAACCAGACAGTAGCAACATAGATGATGGGGCTAGAGTAAACATACTAAATTGTCCTGTGGCTACAGTATTTAGCCAGGCAGATGTGTCAGTGGCTAAATGACTGATAAGCCCAAGTAATAACTGCTACTCCTAACTGAGACATCATTTAATTTCCACTATTAGTAGTAATGCACTATGCAGTTGTCAGACAGCTTATTTTTTATGGGTACTCCAAGGCCGAATGAAGATGCCATGCTCAACAGCCCAAATAAAGGGGTAAAAAAGTGTACAACTTTTACTTCCACGAGGCATGCTGTGGAACTGTTTGGCAAACAAAAGAATAAATTTGATATGAGAATGGATGTGTTGAAGCACACAAAATTCAGATTATCAGTATTCATCTATGTGAAAGGAGTGAAGGCATCATTAGTTGTACAGATCAGACATGCTAAAGCTTTACAGTCTGCCTATGTCAAGTACTCTATCAGTTGAGTGACTTAAAATATATAACACAAGCTGTGTCAAAAGTATGGAACCAACATAACCTCACTCTTGAGTAGGTAATGCATCAGTCAGTGGTGCATAAAATAAGCACCCATTCCAACTTAAAATTTTTGGAAATAATTTTAATACCCTTTATGTTAGTGTTCTATAGATGCTTTCTAAACTGTTACAACCTGATTTTATACACAGCAATTTTGTCAGGGAATACAGTTTGAATCTTGCTAATGGAGGCTGTATGACAGGCAACCATATTGTACATCCCAGGTTTGACACCTATGTCTCTAATGGACACAGGCAGCTTGTAAATGGTTCATCTGCCAGGCCCCTGCTTACACTTATCAAGGGTGCCAAAACTTGTCAGAGATTTGGGATGCATGGCTAAGCTTAAATAGGCCCCTGTGTCGTTTCACTACTAAACACCTATGAACCTATGATGCAATGTATAGTGTTTCATCAAAGGTATACCCTATTTGGATGTGATCTTGTCCTCTGCAGAATTGCTGCAAACATTATTCACAGGTATTGTCCAATAATCTAAGAGATAAAGTATGATTTATGACACTCCTTTCAACTATACTTAATATAATGGTGAAAGCTGTATTTGATAGTGTGATAAAATTAACCAAAAATGAAACACTGTGCTTGACTTGAATTCACTTCAATTGTCTTCTGTCCTTCAAATTGATCCTTTTGTAAGAGAGTTTTTTTTTAATTTTGTGCCTGTAACCATCTACCGACATGGAGACTTGCACAAGTATTTATTTCAGTAATAGTGAATACGCGGAAAGAACAATGATTGGATATTTCCCTGCCCAATCACACTACTGATGAGCTTTTGACTCATGGCTTTACATCAGATTTCATTTTTTTTACTGCTATCAGTCATTAAGTTCTTCTGGAAGAATTTCCTTTAATCTTAAACATGTTCAAGATATAACGTTTGCTGCCTACAGGCAGTTCCTTTAAATTCATTATCAACTTGTATATTGACTTAATAAACAATAGTTCCATGGTTTAGTAAATGGTAAACAAATAGTTTTGTATTTGTGAAACAACAGTAAATTGCTAGAAGTTAAAAAAAAAGCTTTGTATAAATCTATGTGGGGTTTCATGTTATGACTACAAGATACATGGAAAAAATAAACAGTTAAGTGTTTAATGTTTGTACTAGTCCTCCTTACTAAAAGGTGTGCTATAGATATATAGATTTATTTATAAAGATTGAAAAGCACACCTCTATTTATCAAAAAACATGGTGATGTAAACCATGGCTTTGGATGATTGTCACTGTTAAAGTGACACCCTGACCCCATGTGCAAAAATAGGGAAAAAGGGGTTGTGGATGGATGGATGTTTGTTGCATGGAATCCCCCAAAATTCTACCATGCGTTAACTGAAAGATGCAGAAATACTTAATTACAGCAATTATTAATCACACAGCTTTTAACAGAACATATAGAAGTACATATTTAGAAAAAGTAATTGAAACATTACAAATTCAGCTCTGTTTTGTGATCTTAAGCAACCTCTTGCTTTTTATGTTATGCTCAAGTGAGTCAGAAGGATTACTTTTATGACTTGAAAAAATGACTCTACCCCTTGGCTGTTTTTCAGACAGTGTGGGTCATGTTGATACAATGACCTTAAGTAAGTCATACATATGGGAATCCTCAATAGGGATTCCATAGTACATAAATTCATCAGGGTCAGTCCATGTTGTGACATCAGCAAACGTCAATTTATTCATCAGTATTTCTGAGCTCTTTTTGTCCTGTGATAACATGCTTTCCAATGTGCTTGCAAACATGTCACCAGTTTGAGAGGATGCTGGGTAGGCCATGGTGATGGTTGTTTAAGTGCTTGTGATAGTTAAGATAGCAATAACATGATCTCCTTTAGCTGGTGTGAGGTAACACTGCAGCACTCACCCATAAAATCATTTTTTTTTTTTCAAGTCATTCTGATCATTCCTTTGGAGAACTGTCTACTTTTCAGTGCAGTGGAGAGTCAAATTAATCCAAATTAATTGAGACCAAGGCTAGTTTGGATAATCAAACAGTTTGAATAATCAAACATATAATTGAACTGTATAAAAAACTTCTAAAATCTTGTTTTTTCTGCATGTAGGGAATACCCTTTTCAACCATTCAGCAATTCCAGTAGACAATAAAGAATATTTTTCACACACGAGCATGCTACAAGCTCAAAAACACATGCAAGTGAATACATATAATGTTTACATATTCAGACTTTATGATTTTTCCTACCTGAAAACTTCAAAAGGCTGTGTTTCGATAATTGACATTTCTGATAATCGGCATTCTGATAATTGACTCTCTACTGTATCTACTCCATTGTTCTGCAAGTTTTCTTAGTGCTACTTCAGTGAGCATTTGGCATTTTAGCAAAAGCTACCTGTTGCTGTGGCACTAAATCCATATTTTGTGTGTACCCTATATCCTGTATATCTGTTAGACGATTGGTTAAAAACGGTAATGTTATTCTGGGCAAGGTTCTTATAAACTCACTCCTAGACTATGCTATACTCCTTGTTTATTTGTAAGAGGGACTATCTTAATGCATGTTTTTGTGATGATGTAATGTCTCCTTACCTTCTTAATATGTTGAGCAACTAGGGCTCTAGTTTTTTAATAGCTGACATTGCTGAAGTAGTTCCCAGTGCTATCAAATAATTATCCACAAAACAGACTGTAGCTCCTTTTCTGCTGCAGTGTCCCCTTTAACAATATCTTAAGCACTACAGAGTTCTTTTCAGACATGCTTACATGTTAAATAGTTATCAAAATCTCACTATAGGCATAATGACACTTCAGCATTGACCTCCACTATCTTGTGCCATTTTTTTTACAATGCATGTACCTGGTAAGCAGCTAGAAATGGGTCTGTCCATAGACAGTAAGCTTCAGGTATTGTAGCTTTTAAGTCTATTTAAGAGGTAGCCACAGGGTTTGTGGTTTGCATATTAAAATGCTTCCTTGATTTTCCCCAGATACATCTGGCATTCTAATGCATTTGTAGGTTATCCCTGAGGTTTTAAAATAATGCAACACAACTGGACTTGAGTTGACAGTCTGACTTTTTTCAATATACAGTTAAATTCTGCATGGCATAAGCAATGTTTTAATGCTTATAGTAATGACTGTGCACCAAGGACCTTACCTAACTCCCTGTTCTGAATAAAATGCTCAACTAGGGACTTAAGGCAGCTGTAAATAACCTTTTCAAAGTGTACAGAACTGATTGTATTGCCCTTTTATTTCATACATATTTTCCACTGCTTAATTTGTACTCAAGATTTTGGACACACTCATGAATTCAACAATATATGAATCTGATGGAAGCTTGATGGGCAAATCCCAGAAATAACCAGCCGATGGTGCAGTTACCTTGCTTGTTGACAAATTATGACAAAATCTGTGTCATGGTAGAGGCAGTGTTCCTGAAGTTCAAGTGAATAGGACAAATGAATTCTGGCATAGGCAATGATAAAATCTCACATTATGAAACTGATGGTGGTTATGCTGGCATGGTGTCTGTTAGTGTACTGCCACTGTAACAGTGTCATAATCGATTAAATATGCCTTTGATAAGCGGTTAAGATGTGTGAAAAGATACTGATACAGCCCTTGTCACAGATTCAGAAGGATGGTATTTAACAAATTTAGGTGCTGCCCAAACCTTAAAATAAAGCATGTTATACATAGGCACCAAATCAAGGCTTTTAAAGACAGTTCACAGTGATAATCTGTCAGACTGGTGTTTATTAGGAATTGGGTATATGGATTCAGTTCAAGGTGAAGAATGCAGTCTATGTCCAGAATACATAGACATATGACACAGTTTATATCAACATAAAGCTGAATATGTATTTATACCTATGGTTTGATAGCTAACTATATTTTATAGCTGAGTTTTATGACATATTTTCCTGAAATTTTTTTCTGGAAAATTTCAAACTGTTTGCATGATATAGTTTGAATTCTGGTAAGCACCTCCATTAGATGTACATATTTATCAGGCTGTTCAATTTTATGGAGCATAGTTTACAACAAACCTATTTGAAATATGTTTATGCAGGCAAGTCCAATAAATATCACATTATATCCATAGTATGCTTTTTGGCATCACACTTAAAAGTAATAATCATTTCTTCAAAAATGTGGTATTTTTTTCTCATCTTAAATGTAGATCAAAATCATGGGGAAGTCCTGCAGTGCTTTATTAGGTTGCAGTGTCCACTTCTTTGTCACATGTTGTAAAGTTAACGTAACATTTTTGGTTATTTAAGAATGAAATTTAGTAAGTGACAGTGACTGAGGCAGTAAAAGTCATAGAGTGGTAGTATGGCTGAAAAAGTGGAGATGCAGGTTGATTTTACAGGTATAGAAGAATGTGTTTAATTTAAGCGCTTTTCGTTGCTCAAATAAAGCACTTGTGAGGCTCATTTAATTGCTATGCATTTATTTAATTGACTTTAATTGATTTATTTACCATGTGACTGTACTAATTACTTATATATTACTGTTGGAAAAATGTGTGTTTATTTCTGAAGAAGTTGCTTTATTTGAGCAATGAAAACACATTCTTGTGTACCTTTGCTGCAGTCTTTGGGCTTTTTGTCTCGGTTTGTCTGTTGGCTTAGTTCTTGGTTTCTCAGTGTTTCTTTGCCAGTATTTTGTTTGATTTAACAGGTATGTAAGAAGAAATGTATGTAGATGGTAACTGAAAAGATGGGCAGCATTCACAGTAATGTCTCAGAGATGGTAAAAGCATACTCTGGCTGAACATTAAGGAGATAAAAAAAGTTGGAAAACAATGCACATTTGGACTTTTGGATGAATGCATCAGGATCCTAGAACTTACTGACGTTGGTGACATTGACTTTTTATGGGCTCAGCAACTCACCATGACACTCAATCAAGCAAAGGGAAGAGGCATTTATTTCAGTTTGATAACCAGATAATTAGACTGGTTGATAGACTCTTTTCAGCTAGTACTCTGGCACCATGGTGCAAGACTCAAACAAAAAATTATATAGAGAATAAGGAATACCCAGAGTTGTATATAGCACAGCAGCAAAGCAGAGAAAATGCATCTGTCTGTAATTTACAAATATAAATGTAAGTGATAATATTTACGGCATGTGCAATTAAGGTAGGCAGTCAACATGTGGCCAATTGTTAAAAGCATGTCTTTGCAAGAAAGATGTGACTAAAGAGTGAGCTGCAAGGACTATTCATTGTCATGGATGCAAGAGTATTTGATGTCCTTTTAACAGTTTTGTTTCAGTTTGTGTCTAAAGTGAAGTGTCTCTTCCTTGACTCACTTATGCAGGTAGATGATTCCAAACAGCTGGACCTAGCCTAGAGAAAGCTATTCCTCCTGCAGAGGTTTTATAATGAGGTCTACGAAGGTCAATCCTGTCTTCTATATGTGTGCATAGTTAGGCTGCTTAATTTGTAATTTTGTTTTCAACAGGACAGTGTCCCATTTTTAATAGCTTGTTGATTTGACAGTGAAATTGAAATGTAGCTTTATAATTTTTCAGGAAGGTAATTAACACTGTTGTAGAAGTTGGCAGTGATTAGTTCAGGGTTTTGCAAGAACAACAAATCTCCAAAATGTGTTTAGAATTGTTTGTATTTTACATGTGGTGAAGTGGAATTGTACGTTTATAAGAGGCAGCCCATATTTAATCATAGTTGGAGATTTTTGCTAACAATATTGTATGTATATATATATATATATATATATATATATATATATATATATATATATATATATATATATATATATATATGGCTAATGAAAGAGTGGAGTCCAAGGTGATCCCTAGGTGTTTATATTCTGTTACTGATGGCAGTGAGTAGTCATCTGTATCAGTAATAATTAGATCTGGGATTTAGGAAAATGCAAGGTAAGATGGATAGTTTGGATGCTCATGCTAAATATCTGCATTAAAATCTGGTCTTAGTGCATGATAAGGCATGAAAGCAGAATCTGTGACTGATTGCAGTACTACAATGAGAAGAGGGTTTGGATTTGATCGACTCTATGAAAATCAAGATGGCAGTACTGATAGGGTTCATGAAATCATCACTGGGGATTGTTAAAGTGATCAGGTTGCCACCCATTTTTATTAGAGAGGTCACATGGTAAACATGGTGATTTGGATGCAGTTTCTGTCTACACATAAAAAAGAACATGTTTTGTGACTATGACAATCAGGAAGAAATTTTTCATTTGCAGATTCAGTGATACATGTGGATTATAGTTTTTTCAGAAATTACTTAAAACAGATACTGTGGTTTAGGGATTTAGTTAGAGAGAGAGAGAGAGAAAGAGAGAGAGAGAGAGGTGCACATTAAAGTACAGATTACCTTTTCCAGCCATGTGCAGTGCTTTGCTGAAGAAGCCATACTTCATTAAGGGTTTCCATACAATCATTCCAAAAACTATTGGAGACTGAATGTAAGTAAACTGAATCTGAGGGAGTTTTCCAAGTCAGCTGAGGAGGAGGAGGAGAGGAAGAGCACAGGGACTTGGATGGAGCAGTAAGAATGTTTTGGGGCAAATCATCTGGTCAGAGATGATATGAGACACCTTGGTCAGCTACTTTGCTATGTATTTATGGACTGAATATTCCAGATAGTTAGTTTCGTTTATGTTAAACTGAAGGTATGCAGAAGTTTAGAACTGGTCAGTTGACCACAATTACCGAAAGTTAAAACTGAACTGAATTTGAAGATGTATTATTTTGAAGTGGAGGTGTGTAACATAAAGTTGTTAATTATTTAGTTAATAAATAATGTGATAGCCATGTTTTTCATTAGGAAGCGATAACATGATTGATACATAGCTGGGACTTGGGAGGGATCACTGCAGAATTGTTTAAGTTGGGCTGTTAATGTTACCATGTAGATTAATGATACAACATGAGGATTCTATCAGAGTTGCACATATGTATGTTGGTATTCAAGTGCTTGGCTCCTTGTATGAAAGATAAATGTAAATCAATACTTTGCATGATACATAAATAGCCAGTTGAAATCAGATGATGGGGATGTTTACATCTTTGATCACAGCTATTCAAAACTATCTCATTATGGGTATGCCACATATATTCTTGATGTATGTTTCAATATCTGCATTTATTATTTCAATATTTTTCTTTATAGATGTTGTATGGGTCATGTCTACTTTGACATTTAACAAGCCTAGAACAGGTAGGAGTACTGACAGTGAGATACTTAGCAAGGTGAGATTATTGTTGCAAAAAACAATGAAACTGTATCACAGTGTTTTTTACCATGCATTTAACAGGGCATTTTGAGCAAGATTAATGAAGCTTATGTTATTAATGCAATAGTACTACGAATAAAAACTGTTTAAAAGGTGGTATTTTACATTTAAGGTGAAATAAGCAGGAAAAGATTAATAGTAGGAGTAATTTTGGTTAAATTAAGGAAAGAGCTTTGAGGGTAAAATAGCTATAAATTTAAGCCAGGTCACAAGGACTTTATATGCTATGATTAGTACTGTTGAATTATGATGGGTATAACAGTATGTTAATGAATATGTTATAACTTATAAATCCAATATTTTGAAATAGTTTTGATGTTTTTCTTTGCATGTGTTGTGTAAAGCCTGTGGACCTTTAGCAATTAGTTTTATCGTGGGATGGGTAAGGTCATATATAACTAAATGTAATAGGTTATTTTGAACACAAAAAGGGAAATGAGCTAGGCTTAAAATGGCTGACAAGAGCAGCTAGCCTAGTACTTGCCTATGAACCAGCACACCAAATGTATGACTCCTTAGGATGAGGTATTAGTTGTGAGGCAGTTATTGTGGCAACACAGTAAGATACTGCATTACAGTTGTGTGTCTAGCATTTTATAGGGAAACAATGTGTGAGAGCAATATTGTGGCTAACAGGAGAGAGAGAATATTGAACGTAGTAAGGATGTTGCTAAAGAGATGAAATAGATGCACTTTATGACACTAGTATTATTGAGTGGGCAAATATGGGATTTGTAACTGGGCACTATGATAATAAGTATGGATCTCCTAAGTGTTAGCAAATTTTTTTCTCAGAGATACAAGGGCAGAAAAGACTCGGGTTTTCAGGTGGGAAAAAGAAGACAATGCATGTAAGATGATTTGAGAGTGGGAGTGTAGTTATAGTAGTGAAGATGACCACTTAGAAGTTATGCTTATGTGCAACAAAGTTAAGTAAAAATTGAAGGATGACATGGAATGAGCAATATTTATGTTGATGGTCTTTGTTAATAAAAGTGGGGGAAGATGAAGCCTAGTTTACTGGCTTTGTTTCTCTGAAGTTGACTAGATAACACAGCTGACAGATGTGGGGTATGACATTCTGATAATACAAATGCTAGACTGTGATAAGACTGAAGAGGCCTGCCTGTGTGCGTAATGCTTAAGGTCCATTTGCTTGATTTGATCCCCCCTTTGTCAAATAGTGAGTACAAAAGAAAGCCATAAAACTGTTTATGTATCTGTCTTATAACATGTTTTAAACTTATTTGGAAAGTAGTATATCTAGGAGGTTGGAGTCATGGAGGAGATACTGAAAATGTTGCAGCACTATATTGTTTACGGGCAATGTCAGGTACATATGCCTGAACTTTGATAGAGGGCTATGTTGGATAGAAACTCCTATTGGAAGTGGGTATTTATAAAATTCAAATGTTGAGAATGCTGGGTGAAATAAAAACTCAAAACACAAAATCCACTCTAGATAGAAAAAAGTCTACTCTAGAGTGGATTTTTTTTTTTTTTTTTTTTTGTAAAAGTCAGTATCTCTTTTGTGGTGATTTGATAGAAACAGAAGATGACTGCGACATACCTTTGGGATATGTGAAGTTCTTTAACAACATTAAGTTGTTAGGGAATAAATGAGTGGGATGGGATAGAGGATGATATTAAAGTTATTGGTTATAATAAGACATGCACTGCATTTGAATTGTTTTTACTGCTGTTTTAGCTGCTTTTCTGTAAAAAAACATCATAAAAAAGTTCTAAGCTTGTTTCCCATGTTTCTATAACTAGTCAAGTCCAGATACAGATTTGATGTATCCAGGACTGTTTGTGAGCTTCTGAGCCATCCCCCAAGCCTTTTTGTGCTGGACGGAAGCCTACTAGCTTATCAGTGGGAGTGCTAAGCACTAGGTAGCCTATCTACCAAAAAAGGAGTTGTTTCTGGCCCAGAAATTGTAGTTTATTGGCCATTTGTGCAGTTTTTCCATCCCCTTCAACTTTCTGGTTTAAAAGCCTGCCGCATAGTGGAGCTGAGCTGAGGTAAACTATTACTGGTGTCAGAAAGTCTGCTCTTCAGTCTTTCCCTTAGAAGTTCTTTCTCTCTCTCTTGCACTTCAAATAGCCTAATCACTTTGCACTTTAAAATGTTTTGTAGCAATTATTGTAGCACACCTAAGTGCCATCAGCAGTAGTCATTCTTCATGGAAATAGCTCCAGTACTTAGTAGTTATGCCCCCCCCCCCCGGCATGATTGAAGGGCAGTTCCCTGTGCTTTCTTCTATTAACCTGGTGCACTTGGGCATTCTGAGGCAGTGTAGCAGCTGCCTCATGTACACAAAAAACTCTCTCCTCTCATCTCCCAACATTCAGACTTGTGAGCGATGCACTCATATCACCAAATTGGAAGCTATGCACTCTCCAGTCAAGACTGGACTAGCTGGTCAAGAGGATAAGGTCAACACCTGCACCACACCACATGGAATACATAGCCCTGGAGAACACCCACCATCACAGCTCTCACATATAAACACAAACCACACACCTACCTTTGAGGAAGCTGTCAACAGAAATTTACATAAACAGCAGAGTCCTCCAAGACAGAAATGCACTTGACCACCAAACCACAATACAAACCACAGGACATATAGCTCATCTCCACTAAGGCTAAACATCTTACCCGATGCACTAATCACAGGTGACTCAATAGTGAGGCACACAGATGTCCCACTCACTAGGTTGAATAAGGAAAAGGTAATGGTCAGCTGTCTATCAGGTGCCAGAATCCGACACATAACCCACACATTCAGGTCACTCCACAACAAGTACAAGTATGACTCTGTCGTTGTCCATGTGAGTGTGAATGACCTGAGACACACCTCCCTGGATTACATGAAAAGAGACATGGTGGAGCTCTTGGATTATGTAGTCCAGGCATGTATGACCCTAGCCCTGATCAGTATCCTACTGTCACCCAGAATGATACCGTAGTACAAACAAAAAATGATTGACTTCAACAATTGGCTATGTTTCTGGTGTCATTCTAAGGGGATCCAGTATCTGTTTGCTTGGGATGACATGACTGACAGAGCTCAATGCTTTTCCAAAGATGAACTGCATCTGTCACCCCTGGGTTCCCAGGTACTGGCTAAGGCTCTTGCCAACCCTATAGTGCCTTGTTTAGACAGTGTTCCAAAGATGAAATTGCCACCATAACAGCTATAAATAAATGCAATCTAAGGGTCATGCTGCTCAACGCTAGAAGTCTAAATCTCAAGATGCACTCACTTGAAGCACTCCTTAAAATGGAGAACATCAACATTTGTGCTGTAACGGAGACCTGGTTTAAAGCAGCAGAGAGCACCCTGTGCTATGAGGCTATAACTCATTCCACAGATTTTGGCCCTGAAACATGGACTGAAGCTCCAAAGGTGGTGGTGTTTCCATATTCATAAAGGATATGCACACCTCCAGACTAGTAGCCAAGCATAACACATCTGAGATACTTCAGGTACATCTAACATTGAGTAAGACGGCGATCCAGGTCATAGCCTGCTATAGGTCCCCAACCATGTCTCTAGACTCTCACTCCATGTTCCTAAGCAGCATGGAATCTATCAAGGTCCAACCCAACACTCTCATACTAGGAGACTTCAACTACTCCTCCATCAACTGGGAAAACTACTCAAGCACCAATACACTGGCCCAACACTTCCTGGAATTCATCAATTCCAATGCCCTGGACTAGCTCATTCTGACCCCCACTAGAAGAAGCAACATCCTTGACATGATTATTACTAACATGGGCGACTGTTGCTCTACACCAATAGTCAATCCCTCCCTGGTCAGATCCAAACATAAACTAATTACCATGGAAATCCACATGTCATCCACACCCCCCCCGCAAAGGTAACCACTTTGAAAAACTTCTTCAAAGCTGACTTTGGGCTCCTAAAAACAGAGGTGGCTAACTTCACAGTACCGATGCCAATGGAAAATAGCTGCATGATTGCCAAATCATACACCAATGCACTGTACGAACTTGTACATAAATGCATTGAACTAGCCATACCCAACAGAACCATGATGCTCTCCTCCAAAAAAAGGAAGTCAATCTGGTGGTCCCCTATCATTAATAAGCTCTATAGTAGAAGGAAGAAATTGTTGCAGAAAAAGATGATGTCCCAAGACTGGAAAAACTCCCTTATTAGCCTCAACAAAAAGTTGAGATCCCTCATCAAATTCTCCAAAGCCAACTATGAAGGCAGAATTGCGGCAGACACTAAAAACAATCACAAAACCTTCTATAGTTATATCAAGAACCTACACGACAATACCCAGATTTGCTCTGAGTTACTGCACAATGGTACCTCCTATACTGAGCCAACATATATTGCCAACATACTGGCTGACAGATTTAAAGCTATGGAGTGCATCATCATGGACCTGATTAACAAAGATACAGGAAATCTCCAAACTCTAGACCCCACACAATTTGACTTTGTGAAAGGGAGATCATGCCTGCTCAACCTGGTTGACTTCTTTGAGTTAGTCACCAGGTCTTTGGATGAAGGTAAGTTAGTACATACAGCCTACCTCGATCTGGCCAAGGCCTTTGATACCATTCCTAACTCGGGAAGTATTGATAAACTCACCAAACTAGGCATCAAACCCTATATCACTAGGTGAGTTGCAAACTGGCTCACAAATAGAACACACAGTGTGAAAGTATCGGACTCCAATTCAGAGTGCTGACCAGTCACGAGTAGAGTCCCACAGGGATTGGTCCTGGGTCCTCTCCTGTTCGGCATCTACTTCTCAGAAGTCCAAGCCAACAGGAAGGGACTCTGGCTGACCAAGTTCGCAGACGACTGCAAGCTTGGAGCCATTATTAACTCCCCAAGTGATGCAGACATCCTTCAGAAATGCCTCACTGAGACCAATGACTGGTGGTGAAACCATGGCCTTAAGCTTAATGTCAAAAAATGTGTCATCATCCCCTTTGGTAAAAACTCAGTTCCCACTAATTACCACATCGATGGGAGCCCACTGAACACTTAAGGTGTTATAAGAGATCTGGGGATGCAGGTTGACAGCAACCTCTCCTTCGACCACCACATTGCCACTGTGGCACATTTCATTACCAAAGGTTTTGCATCCAGGAAGAAAGAGCTCATTGTCTCTCTCTACTCTTCCCTCATTACACCAATCATCGAATATAATGCCCCATTTGGCATGTACCTCACTAGACACCTGCAACAGCTGATGAGGCCATAGAAGTACTTTATGAAGAGGATCCTAGGGATTAAACACTTGTCCTATATGGCCAGACTCAAAAGTCTCCAGCTATTCTCTGTCTCATATCGCCTACTTAGAGGCAATCTCTGCTTGACTTACAAAGCCAAGTCTGACCCAGCTCTGTTAGCAATGCTACATCTAAAGAAATCCCAATCCCTTCGCACCACATGCTCCAGAGACCTCAACCTCATTACCATAATCAACAGAACTTGCTGGAGGGACAGTTTCCTCACCCAGAGACTGCCCTGCTCTGGAATAGACTTCCCATACATGTCAAGCAGAGCACCTTGCTGTCCCTCTTCAAAGAAATCTTGATGAGTGGATGGGTAATAGAAAGTTCACCCCGGGTTCACTCCAGTGGCTCTACTTGATAGAGGCACTGGGAACTAAGGTCAGGTGGCATGATGCCAGGGCACTTCTATGGGCTAGGCTTGTAAAGGCTCCAGGGCCATTAGCCTAGTACACACCTATGAACCTATATCCATTTATCATGGCAGCTATAGGGGTAAGAAGTAATTGTCATAAATTATCAACTGTAAATGTTACTGTTTTTTATTTCAGTGGTAAATGCCACAAAAATGAGACACCCAGAATAAAACGGTGCATGATTTAATAGCATCAGTTAAAGAATGTGGTGATAGGATGATGATTGATTTTTTATAATAAATATATAACTGCTGATGATTTTGAATAGCATGACTTTAAATGCAGAACTCTGCACAGAAGATTTTGGTATGTTTTTGGTATTAGCATGATGCATCATGGTTAATAAAGAGCTTTACAGGATCGGACTGACCACCAGTTATAATGCTGTTTGCTTGCCTTAAGTGCTGGTCCCTCTTGCATTGTTTTTTTTTATAGGGATGCATTTCCAATTATTATAGCCTTTAAAATGTTATAATAAAATCTGAAAATACATAGACAGTGATATTTGTGGGTAGAGATGGGCAAGGTGCTTCACAAACATGTTAAGTAACTGTACGAAAGTTAGAATAAGATCTTACAGTCTTTGGCTGTGAATGTGCACAATTTCTGAATACTGGTGTGCAATGTAGGCTCCTGTACATATGTTTATGAATCACTCTGTGACTAAGGACTGACATCCACTGAGTCTCTGTGAATCACTACAAACCAAGATAACAGAACAATCTGTGCACAGAGCAATACACAATTAAGGTAAGTAGTACACAAGGCTGCCAACAATGCAAATGTTATATGTAATACTGCTAGTAATGCATACCTTGCAACCTGAAGGTCAACAGTGGCCAATTATTAGGTATAAACAATAAAGTTGTACAGTACACCAGTGAATGCTTCACCTTCACATGGATGACACTCTCATACATGAAATAATCAAAGTTAGATGACCTAATTACACATATGACACTAAATGTAAAGAAAAGTACACGTACATGTGTATTATATATTATACATATGTTTTAAGACAAAACTATTTACATATGATCAATTTTAAAACAACATGAGAACTATTTACAAATGTAACAAAAACTCTGGGAGTGCTGACATATCTTAGTAGTCTCAGAACCATGGTTTTAGAATTTGTCAGGAGAAGTTTACAGGTCTTGAAAGACTGTAAAAGGGCATGCCATCAGCAATGTCTATGTAAATGTCTACGTAAAGCATATAGTCATATATGGAGATAAGCAGTCAGAGAGAATGTACTGGGACTGTCCATTTGGTACCAAGACTTGAGGAAGATGGAGGCTGTCCTGTCTGGCTTACCTTGCAGGTACTATTCCCATGGCAGAAGAGGACTGTAAAGATGTTCCTGTGTAGGTCAATATGCAAGTTGCCAGGATGCTGTGGCCATTCTTCAAGTGATGGTGGCCACCCCCAGTTATTGTTCAAGCTCTGCAGTGGCATCAGACATTCAATGAATCCCCTCCATCTTGCTGAGGGCACTTACATATGCGTACTGGCAAACACAGTGATATTGAAGTGCATCAGACAACAGTGCAGAGGTCCCGCCAACCTCTGAATCTTCCTTTGCCTCCTGGATCCTGTCTGCCCAACTCTTCTTCTCTCAATCTATAAGACAACAATGAGGAGCAACACTAAACACATAGCAAAAGTCACTGCAGTGGTGAAATGATACCATACATTGATGACTCCATAAAGCAACTTTGTAAGCAGGAAAATAGACATCCATTTATAGCTTTGACAGGTATTCATATATTACATTAAATAGGTTGCTACTAAGTAAATAATAATAATAATATAAATAAATAAATAATGTTGTTGTTGTTGTTGTTGTGTCTTTCGGCTTATCCCATTAGGGGTTGCCACAGCGGAACTCCAGTCCGCTAATGTTTGGTAGAGGATTTTTACGTGCTGAGTTACCAGCCCTGACGCACAACCTTCAACGAAGGCATGCCCATTCACGCATGCCTCCACACAGAAGACGCTCTAGCTGAGAATCGAACGGGACAACGTCTTGCTGTGAGGCGACAACGGTACCGCAGCACCACTACCACGGGTACAAATAAACAAATAATATAATAATAATAATAATAATAATAATAAATAATAAAAATAATAATTAAATACTCATCACATGTGTTAGGAGAAACACTCCTTTTCCATCAATATTACCTAAACTATGCCACCAGCACACATGCCTATCAATATCACTGGCAATATAATGTCACATACCTTTCCTGTGGCAACATCTCACATGGCGTTACATGGCAAGTGATCATGATGAACTGATTTTTAATGTTATAACTGTGTCACTTCTATTTTACACAGATAAAGCTCCTGTCCAATATACATATTACTCAGTCATACATATTTGCTTTCCATTAAATAATATCTATCCAGATAATATTTTGGTTAAGGCGTTAAAGAGCTGTGCAGACCAACTATGTTCAGTACTCATGGACATATTTAACACCCCACTTAACCTAGCAAATGTCCCTTCATGTTACAAAGTAACAGATATCATCCCTCTACCCAAAAAAGCCTCACCCTCCTGCTTGAATGACTTCAGGCCTGTTGCACTAACATCCACCATTATGAAATATTTTGAGAGGCTAGTCAAAAAACACCTATCTGCAGAGCTACTATCAACTATTGATCCACTACAGTTTAACTACAGTGAAAACAGAACCACAGCTGATGCAATAGCGGTCACATTGCATCCTTCTCTTGAGCATCTGGAGAGCAAGGACAGCTATGTGAGAATGCTATTCATTGAATTTAGCTCAGCTTTTAACTCAGTTGTCCCTATGCAATTGATCAATAAGCTAGTACATCTGGACATCAGCAAACACCTCTGCAACTGGAACTTGAACTTGCTGATTAACAGGCCACAGAAGGTTTGTGCAGGCACCAATACCTCTAAGAGCATAACACTCAACACAGGTGTTCCTCAGGGTTGCATTCTCAGTCCCCTATTGTTTACTATCCTAACCCATGACTGTACAGCAAACTTCAGTACAAATCATATCATCAAGTTTTCTGATGACACCACAGTCATGGGTCTCACCAGGAGAGAGAGGACGAGAATGCATACAGAGAAGAGGTCAACACTCTGATTGTCTGGTGTGCAAGGAACAACCTTGACCTGAATATAAGTAAAACAAAAGAGATCATCATAGACTACAAGAAGAGGCAAATATCCTGTACACCGTGCTCCTGATCAATGCAGAGATGGTAGAGGGTAAGCAGTACCAAATTCATTGGAGCTCATATCTCTGATGACCTCTCTGTCTGGAAACACTTGCTAAACAGTGAAAAAAGCACACCAATGTCTCCACTTTTTGAGAAGACGCAAAAAGGTGAAACTACCATTGTCAGCACTTTCCACCTTCAACAAAGAAGCAGTTGAAAGCATCCTAACATCCAACTTTTCAGTATGGTATGGGAACTGTTTGGTTACAGATATGAAATCCCTGCAGGGAGTGGTGATAGTTGCCAAGAGGATAAGTGGCACTAGTCTGTCCACAATCCAGGATCTTTGCACATTGAGAAGCCTAAAGAGAGCCACCAAAATACTAAATGACTCAACTCATCCTGCAAACTGTCTGTTTACGAGTCTATCATCGGGTAAAAGATACCGCAGTAGTTGATGCAGGACAACTTTTTATCCAAAGGTGATCAGACTTCTTAACGCCAACATTAAGTCTGATCATTGACAGATAAGGATGTTGGGACTTCCCATTCACTGTGAGATATTATTTTATCTATTATTTATTAAGCCAAGCCAACCATTACAATTTATTCTACTAATATAGGTGCAATATTTTTTCTGCAGCTGCTACTGCTATGTGCTTGTTCACTCATAATGTGATACATGGTTCATGTGCAATATTATTACTTGAATATTGCTGCTAGAAGTGTGTTTTTAATATCTTAACAAGTGTGTGTTTCTAGGAATATATGTAGCTTTATACTTGTGTACAGTTGATTTATAAGATAGTGATAGTATTATTAGGTTATTTTAAATTATGTCTTTCTATGTACATGATTTATTTTTTATTTGTCCCATGATGAGCTGATTGCATGGAATCTCATTTAATCTACACTTGCGCAGATCTAAATGACCATAAAGTTACTTTTTTTGATTATGCAACACGACCATTGTCATTGTATATCTATATCTATATATATATATATATCTATATGGGGGCAGTCCAAGATCCACGGAATGTTATTTTGTATTGCACCACCCTGGTGCCTCATATGTACACACAGTAAAGTTTGATGTTGAACAGTGCAGCCACCATCAGAAAATACAGTGGGCATTAGGTGGATGACAGACTGCCCAACAAGTGTGGGCCATGCTGGGTTCTGCACAGTGAGGTTACCATTTGAATATAGAGCAAACTTTGGACACATAACCTATCCTACAGGTATGAAGTGCTCCTAGCATTATACAACTGTACAACAAAGTAATTTGCAGTGTATCTTAGGCAAATAACCTTTTGTCCTACAGGTGTAAACTGTCATAGCAATTGGAATGTGCGATGAAGATGAAGCAGCTTACACTCTCTAATGCATGCGTGAAGTAGCTGGCATCATGCAATAATACTGCAATGAAGTCAGACCTGCACAATTAATGCAGGCTACATTAAAGCATGATATCTATATTGGAGATTTCAGTGGAAATTTCTGGCATACTGTACACCGAGAGGCTGGTCATTTTAAATATGTCATGGTTACTAAACAAAAGGATGCCTATAACGGCATGCATATCACAGCTGTTTACAAAAATGTGCTCACAAAATGAGGCACTTCTTCCAGATTATCCATAAAAAGAGGATTGTGCCCAGTGGGTTTGCCCAGTTAACACTGAATAAAATAAAAACAAATGCACATATACACAACACATTTTTTGTAGTTTACCATGGGAAGTCTGCAGTACTTGTTATACTCTGTACGACCTTGGTATTCTATAGATTGGATTGCTGTATATCTACATTGTGTAACTGGATCAGTACATCATTACATTTGTTGTGCTGAAGTAGTGTTTTTTATGCAGAGCATGTATCATTTTATAGTTAGGCCATACTTGGCAGCATGCAGCACACTGTGTTTTTATACCACATTTATAAGCAAAAGGTTGCTAAATATTACAGCTTCATTTACCCCTTTCTTTCATATTTTCCCACCTACTTAGTGCATACTGCAATTTCTAGAATATTAACCCCTTTCTTTACATCTTACTTTAAATATCTGCGACACTTGGGACAAAACTACCTGTTTCTGGTGGCCTACAAACCTCTTCTCAGAACTGTGACTGGGATTAGTGCTTCTGTTTTGCTTATGATAGCAGAGGCAGAGTGACATTTCCAAGTCTTCATTGAGGCTACTCTCCTTAGAAAACTGGAAATCTGCTTCTTAGGAGCCACCTGGAGACTAGGTGCTACTGTTTTGCTTCAGGTGAGATAAGAAGTAGAGTTACTTTGATTCCTGACAATCTGTGATTGGCATTGTGCATGAGACTTCTGAGTGATCTGGTTGTTGTTTTGGTGTAGACCTCTCCACTTTTAACTTTGGACCACGTGCAGCTTAGCTCCCTTGTGCTGAACAAGCTGCACATGCTCTCCAGGCATCAACCGGGAGAAGCCTACAACAAGCCTGCATACCTTTGCA